>NC_061508.1:69431766-69547549 GCF_022539505.1 Lolium rigidum | reverse complement strand
CGGTTTGATCTTCATTCCGGACTGTCAGTTTAGGCTTTTGGCTAAGGAAGCCTATACCGGTATGCCCAAAGAAGGACATGCCGGAATGAGCTAACAAGATACCGGACTACCGGTATGAGCAAGATGGTCAAAGATTCCTTCAGGAGCTAGAAGACAAAGATGAGCTAAGCAAAGTGGCTTTAAACGAAGCCGTGACGTAAAAGACGAAGGTGACGCCCAAAGAAGTCGGAGGACATCAGCCTCCCTGTTTAAAGAAGATACCGGCGTCACCTATGATTAAAGTAGCTTTATGAAGTAGCTTTGTAAAGTAGTTTGTCTGTTCAAAGATGCCATTAGGGTTTCTTCCCTTGTAAGCCACCCTCTCCCCTATATAAGGAGAGGGGGCAGCCTCCTTCATGGGAGCGGAAGATAGACGATGAGATAGCACTAGCTTGTATGAAAGAAAACCTCCTGTAACCTTGTTCATGGAATAGAGAAGATCTAAACGGAGTTCATCCTTGTGTCTCTCTTCTTCTACCTCTGGCCTTGGCCAAGTTCTTGAGGAAAGCACCCGGAAGTTCATCCTACCCGATCCAAAACCCTCCCCCGAATCCTCTAGCGTCCAACTCGGCCCCAACTTAAGCCATCACATGGCATCCGTCTCGTTCACCACGACGACGCTTGGCGCCCACCGTGGGGCTAGAAGTGGCGCTTGCTGGAGTTCATATTCGGGCGGGCATCCTCGACGTCAACGGCGAGCGCACGGTGTCCGCGCTCGTGCAACGCACCTACAACATGGACTTCATCAACGACAACGCAGGCTGCTTCGCCAACGGCGGCAAGTTCCCGCAGAACGGCCACACCATCGAGTTCGGCAGCCACCGCGTCTACTTCGGCATCGTCCCTGTACGCCAGTACCTCTCGCCGGTGCTGGTGGCGCCAGATCCGCCAAGGTGGCTATGTGCTTGCCGCGCCGCCGGTAGCGTGGAGGTCATGATGGCTGGTGCGGTCGACACCGGCAAAGAAGCTGTAGAAGAAGGAGCTGGGCGCACGGCATCGACCCGTCCGGCAAAGCCACCGCTGGAGCGTGACGCGGGCGCTGCGGGAGCATCTTCAGCACCGCCGGAAACCCCTCTCCAAGCGGCGATGCACACGTTGGCAACGCCCATCGCGCAGAACATCGACCCGGCAAAGGCTCAGGCGGAGCTGGAGGCCACGCGCAAGGCGCTGCTTACCGGTGGCGCAGACATCATCCGGGCTCAGCGCGAGCTGAACCTAACCCTACGTGAGTATAACGCTGCCCATGGCTTTGCTTCAGTTAGTGCTCATGCTGCTAGGATGTCGGAAAACCGGCTTAAGGCTCGCAATCTAGATCATGATCTGCGTAAGGAAGTTCTTGCCGGCAAGAGTACCTCTATATCCGTGAGCATTGTAGAGAAACCCAAGTACAGTAGCCCGGATAAAACTATAAAAGCTGCTAAGGCCGCAATGGAAATGTGTGAATCATTATCTAGAGATGAATTAGCAAAGCAGCAGGATAGAGTTAGAGAATTACTCGATGTGATACAGGCACAAAATGATGAGCTTGCTAAAATGAACAAAGCAGCGCTCGAGGCAAAATCAGCCCGGTCGACGAAAGTTGCTGGAAGCAAATCCCATGGGCAGGCATCATCCCCCCATCCGGATAAAAGAAGAGAAAAAGAAATGAATGCGCGGCAAATGACCGTGTACGACCTGGTCCTTGCCGGAAAACAAAAAGCCGGGCCACATGATGCCAGAAGAAAAAGCTATGGAGCAGGTCGCGATTATGCCGGAAATGGAAATGCCGGAGATGATCATGCCGGAAATGGTTATGCCGGAAACAATCATGCCGGTAGACACGAAACCGGGCAAAATTATCGAGCTGCAAGGGCAGCGTATGTTGAAGAGGAAATGCCACCACCAAGGTACCGGCAGGCAAGAGCCGCGGAACCGGAAAGATATGATGAGGCAGATTCCGAGGTGGAACGAACTAAAGCCCGCCGGAACCCTTTGGGGGAACGACTGGGGGAAAGATGCCTACCAGGCCATGATGCGAGGCACAGGCTGGATAGAGTGTATCTTTCCGAAATGATTGAGTCCGAAGGTCCTCCTGGCCCAAAATGTTTTGGCCCGCGAATCATGAGAGAAGAGCCACCGGTGCGCAACTTCCAGTTGCCCCGGGATACAAAAACATATGATGGCACGACCAAGCCGGAAGATTTGCTGGCGGATTATGTCACAGCTGTTTATGTCGCAGGCGGCGGAGTAAACCGGCGTTGGGCCGTCAGAATTATACCATCCTACCTGGTGGGACCTGCCCGTATCTTTCTTAACAACTTGCCGGCAGGAAGCATAAATGGATGGTTGGACTTTGAGGAAGCCTTTGTGAGTAACTTCAGTAGCACTTACAAGAGGCCAAACCGGCCCCAGCAGCTCGCTTTATGCCAGCAGCGTGCAGGTGAAACAGACCGGGATTATCTCACTCGGTGGAACTCAATGAGGAATACATGTGAAGGAGTGATTGAAGCACAAGCGATTGCTTGGTTCAGTCAAGGATGCCGGAGAGGGTCACCACTGTGGCAAAGGCTGCAGAGGAACATGCCAAGCACATTGGCTGAAATGATGCGAGTGGCGGAAAGCTATGCGTTGGGAGACCCGCTGCAACCGGCAGTGCAGGCCGAGCCGGCACAATCAGGCCAACCCCGGCAAGATCATCACCGGGATAACCGGCATAACAAGAGAAGGGAAGATTTTCCGGATCGAAGATATGGTCCGCAGCAAGTAGCCGCGGTGCAGGAAAATTCCAGCCCCAGCGGAAGCCAAAGGCAAAAAACCGGATCGCAGCCGTGGGCGGGTCCTAAAAAGAAGTGGGTTGAAAAGGAAAAGTGGGGACAGAAGAAAGATTGGCAAGAACATATGAGGTACACCTTGGAAGCGGCAATGGACCAGCCGTGCAAGCTTCATACTCCACATCCGTCGAAGCCGGCGAACCATTTGACAAAAGATTGCTCATGGATCAAGCACTTGATGTTGAGAGGTGCGGCTAAAGATGCGCAAGCACAAGGCTGTTCCACTATACTGCCACCCTCGCATGATATGTTGCATCAACACCCATTACCACCACCACCTCTTACCGGAGCCAACACCATACCGGTACAACAACACCACCAAGTTAACCGGGTGGAGGAGAATCGTGATCAACCACCTCCACCGGCACCTTTAGGCCGGAATGTTTACGAAGACCCACATTTGTGCATGGTTGTCTTTGTCACCGAACCAACCGACAGGCAAAGCGTGCATCGCCGTTCCATGGAAGTGAACGCAGTGATGCCGGCGGTACCCAAATACATGCTCTAGTCAGATCAGGAAATCACATGGTCGTTCAAGGATCACCCCAAGATCATGCCGAATCCGGGTGGTTATGCTCTTGTTGTGGACCCAATCATGCGAGGGCCAGAAACTAGAGTCAAGTTCAGCAAAGTGCTGATAGACAATGGAAGCAGCATAAACATCATGTACAAGCATACAATGCGTACACTGGGCATAACAGAAAACATGCTCCAGCCAACTCACACAACTTTCCATGGGATCGTTCCGGGCCTGTCCTGTGCACCGGTAGGAAAAGTCCGGGTGGATGTGTCGTTCGGAGGACGTGACAATTGTCGGGTGGAAAATGTTCTGTTTGAATTGGTGGACCTGGACAGTCCTTACCATGCACTGCTTGGGAGACCGGCACTGGCGGCTTTCATGGCCTCAACTCACACGGCTTATCTTAAAATGAAGATGCCGGCACCTCGTGGACCCTTAACCGTGGTGGGGAACTACAAAGTCTCAATGGAAACTGCTTCCGCCGGATCAAACCTAGCTGAATCGCTGGTAATAGCGGAGGAAAAGAAAAGGATGCAAACTGCTGTAGCGCTGGCTCAGTCCTCCAAGATGAGCTTAGCGGTAATGAGTGGAAACTTGGGCACGCCGGCATTCAAGCCGACGAATGAAACGAAGGACATTGTGTTGGATCCGGCTTACCCAGAGCGCACCGTTCGTATCGGTGCCGGCCTGAACCAAGCATATAGGAAAGCGCGCTCGTCAGCTTCCTCCGTGAGAATCGGAATATCTTTGCCTGGTCTACTGATGACTTGGTGGGTGTTCCGAGGGAGCTGGCTGAGCACTCTCTAAACGTCCGGAAGGATGCTAAGCCGGTGCGTCAACCTTTACGCCGGTTCGCTGAGGATAGGAGGAAAATCATTGGAGAAGAAGTTACCAAGCTGCTTGTTGCCGGTTTCATCGTGGAAGTCACACATACTGAGTGGCTGGCCAATCCGGTAATGGTTGAAAAGAAAAAAGAAGAGAACCTGGAGGCAAAAGCTCCAAAGGTGTGGTGCATGTGCATCGACTACACCAACCTCAACAAAGCTTGCCCGAGAGAGCCTTTCCCTTTACCTCGGATAGATCAGGTGATTGATTCCACTGCTGGGTGTGAGTTGCTATCTTTTCTGGATGCATATTCCGGTTTCCACCAGATTCCCCTGAAAAAGGAAGATCAAATAAAAACTGCGTTCATTACCCCGCACGGGGCTTATTGCTATGTCACTATGCCTTTTGGTTTGAGCAACGCTGGTGCAACGTACCAGCGCTGTATGCAAATATGCTTGTTTGATCAAATCGGAAAGAATGTGCAAGTCTATGTGGACGATATCGTGATAAAAACCAAAGTAAAAGACACCTTAATCGATGACATCCGGCAAACATTCGACAACTTAAGAAGTTCCGGATGAAACTTAATCCGGAAAAATGCACTTTCAGTGTCCCTGCCGGTAAGCTACTTGGTTTCCTTGTATCAAGCCGGGGCATTGAGGTGAATCCGGTAAAAATCCGGGCAATAGAAAGAGTGACAATACCGCGAGAACTCAAAGACGTGCAAAAGTTTACCGGAAGCTTGGCATCGCTAAGCCGGTTCATAAGCAGGCTGGGAGAAAAGGCTTTGCCGCTCTATGCCTTAAAGAGAAAATCCGATACATTCGTCTGGACCCCACAGGCAGACGCATCGTTCAAAGAGCTAAAAACCATGCTTGCAACGGCCCCAGTTTTGGCCTCGCCTTTGGAGAGGGAGCCCATGTTGTTGTACATAGCAGCAACCATCCGGGTTGTGAGTGTTGTGGTTGTGGTGGAACGAGAAGAGGAAGGAAAAACCGTGCAGAGGCCGGTATACTACTTGAGCGAAGTGCTCTCTTCTTCAAAGAAAAACTACCCGCACTTCCAAAAGATGACCTATGGCGTGTTTATGGCCGCCACAAAGCTCAAGCACTACTTTGAGGAACACCCCATGAAGGTGGTGAGCGAGGCACCTATCTCAGATATAATGGGCAATAAAGATGCCAGCGGCAGGATTGCAAAATGGGCAATTCAATTGTCACCATACGTGCTGGTATATGAAAGAAGGGATGCTATAAAATCACAAGCTCTGGCTGATTTCCTAGTCGATTGGGCGGAAATGCAATATAAGCCACCAGAACAGAGGCTGGAATACTAGAAGATGCACTTTGACGGATCCAAACTAAAAGAGGGCCTAGGTGCCGGGGTGGTACTCACTTCACCTAAGGGAGATCACCTCCGGTATGTTTTGCAAGTGCATTTCCGAGCATCAAACAATGTCGCTGAGTATGAGGCTCTGGTCCATGGGCTAAAAGTCGCAAAAGAAATCGGAGTACACCGGATCATTTGCTATGGCGATTCAGATCTTGTAGTGCAGCAGTGCTCTGGAGATTGGGATGCAAAAGATGCCAACATGGCCTCATACCGGTTTCACGTGCAAAAGATTGCTGGTTTCTTCGAAGGCTGTGAGTTTCACCATGTGTCGCGGGCTGAAAATGAAGCCGCAGATGCTTTATCTAAACTGGGCTCATCAAGGCAGGAAATTCCTCCCGGAATAGCCTTGGCACACCTAAGAGTTCCATCAATCAAGCCAAGCCCGGAGTCGGAATCAATTTTCGTACCGGAGTCACATGTGGTGCCAATGGACATCGACGAAGGAAACCCGGGGACTGTTCCGGTACACTCAGGGACTGCTCCGGTAAGCTCGGGGACTGCGACACCCATACCGGAAGAAGCAATGCTTGTGGACATCATGGACATAGACGTACCGGTGTTTGTGGTTAGAGAAGCGCCATCTTGGGTTAAACCTATTAAGGAATTCGTGATCAACGGCACCTTGCTGGTTGACAAAAACGAATCAAGAAGGATTCAGAGGAGAGCCAAAGCATACACTTTTATCAATGGAGAAGTGTACAAGAGAAGTGTTACCGGTGTACTGCAAAGATGCGTGGAGCCGGAAGAGGGAAAAGAAATGCTCAAGGAGATTCACCAAGGAGAATGTGGGCATCATGCGTCATCAAGGGCGCTGGTAGCAAAAGTATTCCGGCATGGGTTCTACTGGCCAACAGCTTTGGAGAATGCTGAGGATTTGGTGAGAAAGTGCAATGGGTGCCAGAGGTACGCCAAGCAAAATCATACCCCGACTTCCGGATTGAAGACTATACCGTTAACATGGCCATTTGCTGTTTGGTGCCTTGACATGGTTGGCCCATTCAAAACCGCAAGGGGAAACATGACCCACATCTTGGTAATGGTAGATAAGTTCACCAAGTGGCTGGAAGTGAAGCCTATCGCAAAATGTGATGGTCACACAACGGTGAAGTTCTTAAAAGATGTCATTCTCCGGTATGGATACCCACACAGCATCATCACTGATAATGGCTCAAACTTTGCCCAAGGAGAATTCAAGAGATTCTGTGAGGACAACAACATCCGGCTGGATTTGTGCTCAGTGGCACACCCGCAGGGCAATGGACAAGTTGAAAGAATCAATGCGCTGGTGCTTTCCGGTATAAAACCAAGGCTCATTGAACCACTTGAAAAGTCACCGGGATGCTGGCTCGATGAGTTACCATCAGTGCTATGGAGCATAAGAACGACTCCAAACCGGTCTACCGGATACACTCCATTCTTCATGGTTTACGGAGCAGAAGCGGTAATACCAACCGACATTCTCCATGACTCACCAAGGATGCAACTCTATACCGAACAAGAGGTAAAAGAGGCCCGAGAAAACGATGTGGACTTGCTAGAGGAAGCAAGAGAACTGGCCTTGGCAAGAACAGCCATTTATCAGCAAAACCTCAGGCGCTATCACAGCCGGAAGGTTAACCCGAGCGTTTTTCGGGAAGGAGATCTGGTGCTACGCCTAGTGGAACGCACTGAAGGCCGGCATAAACTTTCACCTCCTTGGGAAGGGCCGTTCATTGTAAGCAAAGCACTGCACAATGATGCCTACTACCTAATTGATGCACAGGAGTGGAAGAAAGGAAAGGCGGACAAATCCGGAGATGAGACCAAGTGTCCATGGAACATAGCATTGTTGCGCCCTTTCTACTCATGAAGTTGTACTGTAAGAAGTTCTTTTTTGTACCTTATGCTATGAATAAAAGACTCCGGCACCTTGAATGTTTCTCGGGGACTGCCTCTATCAAACTTGCATGTAATGTGTTTATTTTTTCTGTTTACCGGTTGCTTCTTGAACATCTCTTCTTTCCGGTTTAGTAACGTGCTAAACCTACCGGAGTCTTCGACTCTGCTGCTGTCCGCAAACCGGCTTCATGGCAAGCAAGATAAACCGGTAGGAATTAAGCACGTGAACTGCGAAAAGAGGAAGTGGGAACAAGTAATCCGGAAAAGCTTAACTAACCCCGGTTTAACCGGTTTTTTGTGAAAAATTTCGAATTTTTCCTAAGTTCAAGGAAGTGTTCGCTTGGCAAAAGAACCTTGTAACTCATATGCCAAAACACCCAAAAGAGGTAGGCAGAGGCAAGGGGAAAGAACCAAGTGTGCATCAAATTGGATGCGGAAACGATTCCGAAATCTTCACAGTGCAAGATAAAAGCAAATGACAAAGGCAATATGCTAAGTTAACCAACCAACATGACTTAATAAGTTACCGGTATGCAAGATACCGGCATAAAGTTGCACCACAACCAAAACGATAAGTTTTATCTTGCATCATAAACCCCGGCATACCGGGGTAGAATTTAACAACCATTGTCTTTGAAGATCAGGAACAGCGAGGCAGATAAGCGTGTCGAGGTGAATGTTTAAACGACAGGGGCTTCCGGAGGAGCGTAACCGGCCTCTTCATCTTCACCTCCCTCCTCTTCTTCCTCATCGCTGAGGTAGTCCTTGACGCCTTCGGGAGGGGGGATGAAGGTGCGAACCGGCGCGTACTCAGCAAGCCGATAGGCACGATCCTGCCGCTTCGCGGTGAGAATCGGATCCGTATCGGTGGGAGCGTTTTCACGCACACCTTGAAGAGCATCCAGATCCAAGTCCGGGTACCAGGAGCACGCGACGCGCAGCGCGGTATCGGCTCCGGCACGAGCCGCGGAGCACTGCCACTCGTGGATGCGATGCCCTGCTGACTTCAGCCGGTCGGCGGTGAGCGTGACATTGGCCGGCATTTCTTGCTCGGGCCACAACACCTTGAATAGAAGGATGGCGACGTCCGGCAGGTCGGCAAGATGCCGGTCCACTGAACGCATGTGCTGGACTCGAGCGGAAAGGGCGACCAGATAGTCATACCCGTCCTAGGGCGCGTCCAAGTTGGGCAGTTGTCGTCTCACTCTATCCTCCGTCACCTTTTTCACGGCGTGCGTCTGGGAGTCCGGGAAATGCTCTAAAGGCGAAAGGAAAAAATATAAGGATAAGACACCGGAGAAGAACATACCGGAAGGAAAAAAGGACATAGAGGTGCTTCCAAAAAGACAAAAGCTTCTAATCAAGAAAAGAGGCAAAGGCTTACTGAGAGCCAGCGCGTCGATCCGCATGACCAGCTGATCATATTCCTTATGATCAGCGGTCATGAGCTCAATCTGGCGCTCCGCTGCTGTCCGCGCCTTCTTCTCCTCCTCCAGCTCCCGCTCTACAGCTTTACGCGCCTTCCTCTCCTCCTCAAGCTCCGCTCTCAGCACCGCAGTGGAGTTCGTGGAATCATCCACGACCTCCGCCAGCTGGGCCTCGGCGGCAGCCTTGGCCTCCCTCATCTCCTCGTCATGCCGGAGACCGGCTTGCATGGCTTGCTCCTTGAGTTGCCGGGAGATGTCCTTCTGGGCGTCCAAAGCTTCCTGTTGCTTCCGGATGAGCTCCTCCTTGTCGGCTGAAGGCCGGAGAAGAAGATGTTAACGAAAGCGTAGCAAATGGAACGCAAAGAAACAAGTCAACCAGAAAGAGATAGGATACCTTGGAGTGCGGCAACCTGGACCTTGAGGGCCTCAATGGAGGCTTCCGGAATAGCTGTTATGCGAAAAACTTGTAAATAACAAAGAAAGAAGAAAAATGCCGGTAGAAAGATGCCGGAGGCAAAAAAGACTCACCTTGGCAGTGGCTGTGGGCCTCCGCCAAATCCCGGTGCTCCCAGAGAAGCTCTTCGAAGAGCTGTTTCTGGACATCCGCCGTGCTCTGTTTAGATAAAAAGTCAAGTGTGAAGATGCCGGTTTTCGGTATCTTTAATAAAGTTTTGCGCTAAAAGCTGCGCTCTCAACCCAAAACTCGGGGACTGGGAGTTTGCGGTATCTTTAACAAAGTTTTGCGCTAAAAGCTGCGCTCTCAACCCAAAACTCGGGGACTGGGAGTTTGCGGTATCTTTAACAAAGTTTTGCGCTAAAAGCTGCGCTCTCAACCCAAAACTCGGGGACTGGGAGTTTGCGGTATCTTTAACAAAGTTTTGCGCTAAAAGCTGCGCTCTCAACCCAAAACTCGGGGACTGGGAGTTTGCGGTATCTTTAACAAAGTTTTGCGCTAAAAGCTGCGCTCTCAACCCAAAACTCGGGGACTGGGAGTTTGCGGTATCTTTAACAAAGTTTTGCGCTAAAAGCTGCGCTCTCAACCCAAAACACGGGGACTGGGAGGATACATATATGAATCCGGAAAGAATAAAACCGGCTTCAACAGGAAGATTGCAAAGAGATTGATGAAACTTACCACCACGTTGTTGGTGGCATCGTGCCAGGCGTTGTCGAACTCCTTAACCGCTCGCCTGAGCCGCATGAAGTGCTCTTCGGTGCTCTTGGGGCCGGCCGGATCGACAATTGGAAGCCGGTCCTTCCCCACGCCGCGCGTAGCCGTGGAGATATCCGCCTGGTTCCACTTCTCGGCGTAACCAAGGAAGTGTCCCAGCTCACGGCCCTCGCGCTTGAGCTCCGTGATCCGGCCAAGCAGGCCGGTAGGTTTCTCTGCAGCCACAACAGCGGCGCGGCCGGTGTGCAACACCAGCGGCTGCGGGCCAGAAGCCGTTGCCTTTCCCTTAAGAGGTTCCGGGGGGCGGAGTTTGGCGCCTGCTGGCGGCGGCGCTGGCTTGGTCACAAGAGGTCCTTGAGCTGGCGGCGGCATCGGAGCTTCCGGCGGCGGCGTTGGCATCGCCCCAGTTGCCTCAGGAACAGGAGCTTCTGGCGGTGGCGTCGGTGTAGCCCCAGTGGACTCCGGAAAGGGAGCTTCTAGTGGTGGCGTAGAGCTTGCCGGCACGGAAGTTTCCGGCGCGATCTTGGAGGGAGAAGAGTGCGAACTCTTTTTCTTCTTCTTCTTCTTCTTCTTCTTCTTCTTCTTCTTCTTCTTCTTCTTCTTCTTCTTCTTTTCCTTCTGGACAGGAGGAACCTGAGTTTCCGCCCGCCCGGCAGCTTCAGCATCGGCGCCGATGTTGCTGGCGCCGGTGTCTTCCATGTCAGGAGGGGAGACAAAGTCATCCTCCGCGCGGTGATCAGAAGTTGTAGGGGCCACGCGCCCCGCACTTGGTGCGCCTCCCAGAGGGGAGGCAGAAAGGTTGCCGGTACCAGAAGGTACCGGGCTTGAATGAGGAGGAGGCGAGGTCCTGGCCGTTCCTTCGGAGCTCATCGGCTTCGAACCGGCAGAGCCCTTGGAGAGCGAGAGCGCAGGACTAAGGAAAACAAAAAAAGATAAGATAAGGAAAAGCAACCCGGAAGAAACCGGCATGGTCTTCCCCTTGTAGCGCCTCGTGCCTACTTGTTTTCCCCCGAGAACTTCCGTCCGGGGACGTTTGGCATGAGGGGCCTGGCTTGAACCGGCATCTGCCGCAGGGGCCTTGTTCTTCTTGCTTTCCGCGGCGAGCTTGTCCAGGAATTCCTGGCCAACCTCGGCCTGCAAAGGAGTCGCATGCTCATGGACCTGTGATTGGGGGCCAGCTGAGGAAGTATCTACAGCACGAGAATGACAATAAAGGCATAAGAGGCTGGAAGAGAAAACTACCTCAAGTATAACGAGATCATCAGCGGAATCGGAAGCCTCAGGCGGAGCGTTACCGAGGCGCGAGGCGTTGCCCATCTTGAGGTCCTGCCAATGGATGTAAGGATCTGGGTCAACCTTGTCCAGGGGGCGCTTCCGGACGGGACCTCGCTTGTCCGATTCGATGCGAGGGAAGCGGTCCTTGGCCTAATAACATAAAAGGAAATGGTTAGCCACAGCGCAACAGTTACCGGTATCTCAGTCCGGGTTGCACAATTTCTTACTTCCTGAGTTGGGGGGTTGGTGGAGCTAAGAGGCAAAAGGCCCCACTCCCAGTTATCCGGCATGTCCGTCTGGCAGATTTGCTTAGCCTTGAGAACAACATCTGCTTTACTCAAAGGGAGGCCGGTGATCTTAGTGGGATCGCCGGGACCATACATCTCGCTCATCTTGTGAGCCCGCCGCTGAAGGGGAAGCACCCGACGGGAGATGAAAGCACGGATGATGTCATCAGAACAAATGTCACTGTCCTTCTTTAGCTTCTCCATAAAGCGTAGCACCCGGCTCGTCTCGATATGATTCGATGGGTAGTAGCCCCAGTTGGCTTTGGTGGGCGGCACCGGGTTAAAGGCCGGCAGGTTGATGAGATCCGCGGCGCCGTCGTTCTTCACGTAAAAGAACGTTGTTTGCCACAACCGGCAAGATTCTAGGCCGGAGAACTTAAAAAAGGGGCTCCCTTGGCGGGAGCCGATAATGCAAGACCCGCATTGAACGGGGGGTTTGGGCTTAGGAATTTCCTTGCCCTGGATCGAGTTGATCCGAAGAGAGAAAAAGCGAGCAAAAGTCTCGCGGGTGGGGCGGATACCGATGTATGCCTCCATAAAGGAAGCATAACAAGAAAGATAGAAAACGGCATTGCCGGGAAGATGGTGAGGCTGAAGCTGGTAGAAATTCAAGAACTGGCGGAAGAAGTCGGACGCGGGAAGGCCGAAGCCGCGCTCAAAGTGAGCAAGAAAAACCACGAACTCACCGGGATTGAGTACCGGTTCGATTTCATCACCGGGAAGCCGGCAGGATACTCCCTCCGGTATCCTTCTAGACCGGCGGAGCCAGTCAATCTCGTGTTGAGAAACATCGGAGCCCCTCCAAGCCCCGCGTGTTTTCTTGGACAGATCTATCCCGGAGCCGTGGCTAGAGCTACCGGCCTCTTGGTCTTGTCCGGCATCAATTTCCATCCGGGCTAGATTTGCGCTTAGCCCGTCGGAAGCACTATTTCCCTGGTTACCGGAAGATGAAGGGGAAAGATACTCCTCTGTGGACATGCGGATCTGGGACTCCCCGGTATCTACTCGAAAAACAAGTTTCCCAAGAACTACCCTCGCGCGAAGATCTACGAGTAAGAAGAAAAGCGAAAGAAAAGAGGAAGTAAATACCCTACCAACCCAAGATCTGGAAAGCGAGAAAAAGGAAGCAAGCAAGCATTGGGGCTCACCTGAGGTTGCGGAAGATGCGAAGGAAAGGTTCGCCGAAGAAATGGTGAAGGCTTGGCCGTCGACGAGGGCCGGCGACGGAGAGCAGCGAACTCCGCCGAAGAAAGCTTGAGGTAGCGGCGCGGAAGAAGTACCGCAGGAACTTGGCGCGGTGGAAAGCTTCACCACGGCGAGGAGAACGGCGCGGGTTCGTCGGGAGCGAGGCTCTGGCGGCGACCGGCGGCGATGAGAAAGCAAGGGCAGAAAAGCTCGAACTGCTCTGGAGTGGGGGCGAATGCGAAGAAGGGGATGAAGATGAACTGCTCCGCCCTTATAAAGAGAGAGGAGAAAGTGGGCCGGAAACCGTCGGGCCGCGGCGGTTCGCCTCGTGGGCCGCCACGTGGCGCAGAGATACACGCACGAAATTAAGAGGCCGCAGGGTTGCCGCACGGATCCAGACTGGCCAAGAGGATCCGGTGTGGCACATTAAATGCTGGCGCAGAAGCCGAACCGAAGTGACCACTGACACTGACATGGTAAAAACAGTGCGCATGTCTCTGACAGGCACTGCACCCAAGGAGTTCTCGACTTCACCGAGGAAGGAGTAAATGTCAAAGGTACCGAAGAAGAGATACCGGAAACACCTTGCAAAGAAAAAAGGGTATAAGTACAATGTGAGAAACCGGAGAGATCGGGAAGATAATGGAAAAAGGGCTAAGGCAAAGAAGCCGGCATCTCTGAACAGGGTACCGGAAGGATCAAACTGGTACCTTGTGAGAAAAGAACCTGGCATGGACCGTCGGATAAAATCCACCGGACTACACCAGCTTCGGGGACTAATGTTGGGGGGATAACCCACGGTATGCCAAAGGCATGCCAAACCGGATGGTTTGAGCCATCAAGATACCGGTTTGATCTTCATTCCGGACTGTCAGTTTAGTCTTTTGGCTAAGGAAGTTTATACCGGTATGCCCCAAAGAAGGACATGCCGGAACAAGATGATAAGATACCGGCCTACCGGTATGAGCAAGCTGGTCAAAGATTCTTCCAAGAGCTAGAAGACAAAGATGAGCTAAGCAAAGTGGCTTTAAACGAAGCCATGACGCAAAAGATGAAGATGACGCCCAAAGAAGCCGGAGGACATCAGCCTCCCTGATTAAAGAAGATACCGGCGTCATCTATGATTAAAGTAGCTTTATAAAGTAGCTTTGTAAAGTAGTTTGTCTGTTCAAAGATGCCATTAGGGTTTCTTCCCATGTAAGCCACCCTCTCCCCTATATAAGGAGAGGGGGCAGCCTCCTTCACGGGCACGAGATAGACGAGAGCTTCATGTAAGAAAACCACTTGTAACCATGTTCATGCAATAGAGAAGATCTGGAACGGGGTTCATCCTTGTGTCTCTCTTCTTCTACCTCTGGCCTTGGCCAAGTTCTTGAGGAAAGCACCCGGAAGTTCATCCTACTTGATCCTAAACCCTCCCCCGAATCCTCTAGCGTCCAACTCGGCCCCAACTTAAGCCATCCCATGGCATCTGTCAGTTCACCACGACGACAACCGCCTTGAGAGTAAAGATGTCAGCTAGTAACTTAGTGAATAATGACACAATTATCTTTGTTGGCACAAATTATCTTTTGTGGCGAAATTGCTTGCTTTGCAAACTTCGGACCTTGTGTCCAAACATTGAGCAATTTCTAGATGTAGGTTTTTCTCCTCCGATGGACCCTCAAAATCTATCTTTAGAGGATGAGAAAAACTTACATCTTGAAGTTCAAGTATCTAATGAGCTTGTATTCTCTTTGAGACCAGATTTTCGTAGGTTCTTGATATATATAAAGCGAAAATCGTCTCATGAGATGTGGATCAAGCTTAAGGAAATGTTCGGTGGATCCACTTCTCATTTGGTTGGTGGTGACTCCGAGGAGCTCTCTTCCCCTTCACATCATGAAGAGCTCCAAGTTGCTTCCACCTCCGGCCGTGATGAGTTCCCATCTTCTTCCACTTCACCAACGTGTAGCAAGACACGAGGTAATGATATGGTGAGTGGTGAGGAATATCGCAATGTTGATATTGTGCTCAATAGTGATGATTCTTCATCTCTATCTCATTGCAATGCTTCCTCTTTGGACTTAAACACATCTAGCATTAAAAATAATCTACATGCTTGTGTTGATAGTCCTTGCATATCATCTGTAAATTGCTAACATAAATTCCATGATGATATGCTTGCCTTGTCTTGCTCCCATAATCAAAATGCTTCTATTTCCTCTAGTTGTTTGTTGACTAACAATGTAGAGGAAACCGAACACTCTATGGATCAAGACATGTTTTCAAATGAGGATTCAAGAATTTCTTCATCTTCATCCTCCGGTATGCACATGTGCCTTATGGCAAATGGATCAAAGGTATCTCCTACTTTGACTCCTAACACTTCCTCTAATAATGAGAGTGATGATGATGATAATGATGAAGAATATAATATCTTGGTGCATAATATGGCAATGGTATATGCTTCTCTTCATGGTAATAAAGAAGCTCGTGCTAATCTCGAACACTCTATGGATACCTTGAGTAAATATAGGGAAACCATGGTGGAGTTGGAGTCCCATGTTAAAAATGGGGAAATGAGATTCACTCTCCTCAAGCATGAGCTAAAAGATGAGAAGCATACTAATTTTATGCTCACACAAAAATTTGAATCCTATAAACATGAAAATGAGAAAACTATTGTTGATGCTTGTGCTACTAACTCTACTTCTTGTGAAGCATCTATCTTAAAGGAGAATGTTGAGTTAAGAGCTCAACTTGAGTTGCTAACTAGCAATTATAGGAAATTGGAAGAAAGTCATAAAAAGCTCTCGGCTCTCATGATGACCTTCTAATTTCCAATGATGGGCTAAAGTTAGCTCATGAGGCTAGTATCACTAAGGTAACATCTTGTGAGCCTCATGTGGACATTAGCACAATCTCTACTACAAATGCTAAATTGCCATGTGCTAGTCCTTGTAATCCATCTAGTCAAACTAGTGATACACCTTGTGTTGGATTACTTGCTTTGCCTTGTTGCTCTAACAATGAAGCTTCTACTTCCTCTAGTACTTGTATTCTTCTACTAACCATGTAGAGGAAATCAAAGAGCTCGAGGCCCAAGTCCTTTCTTTAAAGAAAGACTTGTAAAAGCATCATGAAGGGAAATCCGCACTTGACAAGATGCTAAGTGTGCAACAATCCCCCAATGACAAGAGTGGGCTTGGATTCAACTCCAATAACAAGAACAAGTCCAAGAGCAAGAGCAACAAGAAGAAGGGCCAAGACAAAGTCAAGGATCCGACCTAGTTGGTTTGCTTCAAGTGCAAGGTTGAAGGGCATCATGTTAATTAGATCATGCCCATTAAAGAAGAAGAAGCACTTGAGTGAGAAACAACAAGGGAAACGGCCACAAGGTCAAGGTCAAGCTCATGCTCGACCTCAAGTTGAAGATAGGCCACTTCCCAAGAAGAATCAACATATTGTTCCCCAAGAGAAGAAATCAATAAAGAAGAGAAAGGGGAACACTTGCTACTTATGCCGTGTGAAGGGGCACTTTGCTTCTTAATGTTTAAGTGGTACCTTATCCAACCCTATCATTGTTGATAATGATTATTCTCTTGGTAAGGATAAGGATGGCAATGTGTTTGCCAAGTTTGTTGGAACTCAAAGTGGTTTTAAGAAAAGAACCATTTGGGTTGCCAAGCCTATTGTGACTAACCTCTTAGGACCCAACTTGGTTGGGGACCAACAATCTCAAACTTGATCAATAGGTGCATGTGGAGGTCATTGGAGACTTGGCTAATTCATGAAGAATTAAGGGATCTTCATATATTATTTTGACCAAGCCAAGTCGTATGGATCATTATCTATATCTTATATCCAATGTTCCTCCTTGCGGTAACTTATACTTCAACTCTTCATATTCATTGTAAGTTACTTGCCCCTTTGCATGTTTGGTTTTGTATCAAATATGTGTTTGTATGTGTTGAGTCTTACTTGCCTATCTTGTGTATTCAAGTATGTTTGTTTGACTCATCATATACTTGTGTATTGTTGTGACCCTAATGCATCTTGATGACATCTTATTTGGCTCTCTTTGAGTGATTAATGGAACATCCCATTTTGGGGGAGTGATATGCATTGTGCATCTCTCTTTCTTTAAAATGTGTGTATGGGGGTACCACCACTTAGTATTGATATTTCAAGATTATCTAGTCACTATGTGGTGTGTCATACTCATGAGAAATTCAAATTCTAAATGTCCATTAATCATCTCTAGTTGAATTTTAGTTGCCTCTTGTTTAGAAGAAATGTTTTATCACATTATGGGGGAGTAATATGTTTTGTACATATCACAAGCCTAGAAAATGTGAACATATGAGGTTATGCCACTTAGATTTGATGCTCTTAATTATCTTGTTCCTAGGTGGCATGTTTGCTCAAACAAGCTCCACTTCTATTAAAAAGCTTTTATTGGCTCATCTTATGGACTCTTGTTTGATTAAGAAATTCTTGGTACGGTTTTCCTCAAATACATATCTCTATATCTTATTTGGGACACCGTTTGCTTCAAGTTATTCTAATCATTGCTGTGCGTGATTGTTTGACTAATTGAAGCTATCAAGAATCTTCATCCATGCATAGTGCTTAATTCTATATACTTATCCTATGCCTTTTATTGAGAAGTTGATCCTTACTATCATTGTCAATTCACCACCGGAAATTATTTCCAATATACTCATTGTCTTTAACAATTGATAACCTTGTATGTGGTTGATTTCATGGATCATCTTCACCTTGGATTGCTTCTTATTTACTTATTTTATTTCCAAGAAATCTTTGTTGCTCCCATGTGTCTTCTTTGTCCCTTTGAAAAATCTTTTGATAAATTCTCTTGATTCATATCAAGTGTTTATTTTGGAAGACAAAACTTTTTTCCTTATGGTACATTGTGCCATTGTGAAAAGTGTAGAAGGGTTTGGTTTATTTGTTCGAACCTTGCTCTTTTTGGGAGTTTGCTATCTCATTCCTTCTTACATGTTTTATTTGCTTGAATGAGATAAATCTTTGTGCATGTTTGCTTTATTTCATCCTTTATGCTCAAAGGTTTCCTCTTAGTTCATTTGTTGAACTTTGTTGAACAAATCTTTTGTGATTTGCGTCTTTGATATATGTTGGACAAGAAATTTGTTTGGTCACATCTTTATGCTTTCTTCAAATTCATTTGGTGTTTTGTCCAAAGTATATCTTTCTTGGATCTTTAAAGTCTTTATGCATGCTTATATGTAATTTGTTTACATTTGTAGCGTGCTTGCCTTCTTTGATCCATTATATAGGGTATACTCCATCAAATCCTAAACGGCTAAGATGTGCATGAAATTCAAATTTCATCTATAAATATGCACATATTTATATGGAGTGTGTCCTATGTATTGTGGTTATTCTAACCATTGTGGACCCAATAAGTTTGGGGACCAAGATGTACTTGAATAATGTCTTAGGTACATTGGAGATGCAATGGAGGCTTGTCTCATCTATAAGGAAGGTGTTGGCACCATATGGTAATTGGAGTCAAGCTAGGATGA
The DNA here is from genome assembly GCF_022539505.1 of Lolium rigidum. Taxonomy (NCBI): domain Eukaryota; kingdom Viridiplantae; phylum Streptophyta; class Magnoliopsida; order Poales; family Poaceae; genus Lolium; species Lolium rigidum. The sequence goes on along the minus strand of NC_061508.1, from coordinate 69,529,188 downwards.
TGAATGAACTCTTATCTACTACATCATGCCATTGCTATCTCGGTAACAAGTATCTTATTCATGCATTCTCCTATAGCATCCAACCTCTTGTAGGTTGCATTTTGGCATGAAATTATTTATTTCGAAGATATTGCGATTCTTGAAAAATTCTTTTTAAAGAAAACTTCTTACTGTACATTTGAGTAATTTGAGAAGATGCATATGATGGGGATATATATATATATATAAATCATGCTCATGATTCACCCACCCAAATATGCCCTCTAGCAATTTATTGCATATCAATTCCTCAAAGAACTCTTGTGTGCAATTTTGATGAAATTGCGAAGTAAATCCATATTTGTGATACTTGTTGCCTCTCTCAAAATATTCCAACTAGCTTTATCCCTTATTGTTAGTTGTGATGTTTTTGAGATTCTCTTGGTTGAAGCTCATTCATATGCCACAAGTGAATATTGGAGCCATAGGCTATATATGCTTTTTAAGCAAACATCCTTTGGTATATTTTATGACTTCATCTTGGATATCTTGTCTTATTTATTTTGTTAACCTCCTGTGTGTGCATGTTTCTTTATGGATCACTATGTCCACTTTAGAAACTTATATACATGCGAGTGTTAATCCATCACCTTGATATCCTTGTTCTTTGCCAACCATCTTTTACCCTTTTATTTCTAGTGGTGTTGGTAAAGATGATTTATGAGTACTTGGTTTATTTGTGTTTCTCCATACACTCATATCTCGTAATTGTTGGACTCAAGTTATTCTTGCTAAGCATATTATCTTTATCTTGGTTGTGTTCTAAATGATATAGAGGGAGTGAGGATTCCATGTTTATGCATATTGTATTCAAATGCAAACATTATAAATTATGCACGAACCTTGGGGAGCTTCCTTTTTTTAGAGCACTATATCTCTCTTATCATGATATCTTTGTTTGTCCAATTGGTTCTTTGATTGCTTGCTTTATTTGTTAAAGCTTCCTTCACCATGTTATCCTTGTGCAATCTTTGATCCTCAATATAGTTTGACTTCCTTCAAATATTCATCATTGGATATGTGCATTTGATTCCACTCAAATTATGAGAAGTGCACACCTTGGGGAGGAACTCACATTATATTGGCTTTCTAAATTTTTCACCCATTTTGGCACTCGATGCCAATGGGGGAGAAGTTTAGAGGGTTTTAAGGGAATGGTTTTATACTTAAGTTTGGTTTGTGCTTAAGTGTTTTGCCTCTCATGCATTCCATATTTATTTGTCTTGCATGGTTGTATATATATAGTGGAAATTGTCCCAAATGTTAATCTTGACAATGTATGCAATGAATTCATGTTCATCACACGTGCATACATTGTGGGGGAGTTTTCTCTATATATATTGGCTCTACTCACCTCCCTTGCATTAGTTGTAGTTGTGTGAGTAGAGTTGGTTTTGATATGGGATAGTACCTTTGTGTTACTTGACCATATCAAATACAACCTCTTGTATACGACTTATTCTCGGATAAGTTGCGTACTTGTCTCTAATATTCATTATATAAACCCTCTTATTGTGGTTGTCATCAATTACCAAAATGGGGGAGATTGTAAGGGTATATTGACCCTATGTGTGGTTTTGGTAATTAATGACAACCCCTATGGACTAATGTTTTCATTGAGTTTATATGAAAGAATATTCCATAGGTACTACTTGTACTCCATGTGTTGGATTCAAGTATGGATGCCATGAAGATAAAGGTATACCTTGTGTATTGGCATCAAGATCATCGCCATGCTCTATCTTATGTGAGTATGAGAAGATACAAGGTTGAGTTGGGCAAGTTCAAGATGAGCATCTTGAGTGGATCACATGCTTGAAGCTTGCCGTCCATTTGGTGATAATGGACATGTAAAGATGTGCATCAATGGAGCTTTCCCATCATAGTGTATGGGGGAGCATTTGTGAGTCTTCACAAAGCAACATTGATCAAGTGAGGCATTCCGGCTTGTGTAGAGCTTGAAGAGTTATCATCAAGATCAAGCGGGATGCGCAAGGCAAAGGTATGACCTTGATAGCTTTTCCTTTTACCGGTCTCAAGGTGGTTGTTGGGAGACCGGATTATAGGATAGATGGCCACACTATCAAGAGGGGCTTTCGGTTGGGTAACTTGATCGCATCGTCTTAGGGAGCTCAATCCTTTGCATACTTTGCATATCCCTATTGCTTCTTGGTGTTTCTCTGTGTGAGGTTCTTGAGCTTGTTGCTAGCTTTACAACAAGCCCAAGTTCATCGAAAACGGAATCCGCATGCATCTTCTATTGCGTTTTCGAGTTTGGACGTCTTCACCGTTTCTTGACGGTGGGAGACTCCCTCTCTAAAAACATCTAAAAATATCCTGTGAGGAGTCTCCATATTTCCAGTTTTCGTTGGGGTTCTATTCGTTGTTATCTTTCCAACAAAATTGGTTTCATGTCAATCGGTGTTCGGGAGCATTAGTTATTAGAGAAAAAGGAAAAAAGGGAAAAGAATAAAAAGGAAAAAAGAAAAAAGGAGGAGGGGCAGCCAGTCGGCCACCCGGCCTGCCGGGCCATGCGCCGTCTCACCCGGCCATGACCGGCCCGGGCGCCTTTGCCATCCGGGCGGCGTCCAGTGGGCTTGGCCACCCCAGCCGGCCCAGCGCCGGTCACCGACCGGCCTGCCCGGCTGCCACCCCGGCCTGACCGGCCTCCTGGACGGGGCTAGGCCTCACCGCCCCGCGGCCCACCCGCGGCCTGCGCCCCCGCTCGCCCCCGCGTGACCAAACTGCCGCCCGGTGCGGCGCGCTGCTCCGCCCCGGTTGCTGGGCCGGTCCGGCCGGACCCCCTGCTGGGCTCCCCAGCGCCCAGTCCGGTCGGCCGGCCTGGCAACCGGCTGGGCCTCTTTTTCTGCTCGTTTTTTATGCGATTTTCACACAGTTTTCTCCCCAACGGTTATTTCTTCCTCCCCTGCTATAAATACCTTTCTCCCACCTTGAGCTTAGTAGTTCTTCCCCTTTCGTCACCTCCATTGTTGCTCTTGGAAGAACTTGCTCTCCCCTTTGATTCCTCCCATAGTTCTTGCTAATTCTTGAGGGATCTAAGAGAGGAGATCTAGATCTACACTTCCACCAATCCATTTCTTCTCTAAGTGAGGGGAACTCTTGGGATCTAGATCTTGGAGTCTTTTGTTGACTTTCCCCTTTGTTCTTCCTCTCCAATCTCATCTTAGCATTTGTTGCTTTGGTGGGATTTGAGAGTGAGGGAGTTTAACACCTCTAGTGTTCTTGCTTTGCATCATTGCATAGTGTTGAGCTCTCCACCACGATTAGTTCGAGTGAGAGACCGTGAGCTTGTTACTCTTGGAGGGAAACCTCCTAGTTGGCTTGGCGGTTGGTGCTCCGGTGATCTCTTCAAGAAGATTGTGAAGAGGCCCGGGCTTCTCCTTCGTGGAGCTTGTGAAGTGGTTGTGGAGCTTGCCATCTCCGGAGCGGAGGAAAAGCTAACCATAAGGAAAGGGCCATTATCCTTCGTGGGTGTGGTTCGGAGAATAGGGTGAGCCTTCGTGGTGCGGGGAATCCTTCGTGGGACCTCCACTCCTCCAAACGTGACGTACCTTCTTGTTGCAAAGCAAGGGAACAAGGGAATACATCCTCGTCTCCGTGTGCCTCGGTTATTTCTATACCCGAGCTCTCTTACCTTGTGATAGCCATCGTGCTTGAAGTACATATATCTTGCTATCACTTGTGCTACATATATCTTGTGCCTATCTTGCTTAGCTCTAGTTGATATTGTTACACTTAGTTGAGCTTAGCATATTTAGGGTTTGTGCTTGTAAACTAAACATTAGTTTAATTCCGCATTCTTACAAGACAAATCCGCAAGAGTTTGTAATTGCCTATTCACCCCCCCTCTAGGCGACATCTCGATCTTTCACCGGCCACCCCCTCCCCTCTTTATATAGGGGGCCAGGTCGGCTGGGGTGGCCCCCTTTCCCATCTAGGGTTAGGGGGGGCGGCGGCCAAGTGGGGGAAGAGGATTTCTTCCCCCCCAAGTTGATCCCCCCTAGGGTTTTTGGGGAAACCCTAGGGGTTGGCCGGCTGGGCCTTGAGGGGCTTGTGCCCCTGGCCCATTAGGCTAGGGAGCACCCCCTCGGCCCATGCTAGGTCTCCTAGGGTCGTGGGCCCACTGGTGGGACCCCCGGAACCTTCTAGAACCTTCCCGGTCATCCACCGGAAAAATCCTGAACTTTTCCGAAACCTAGAAATCAACTTCCCTTATATGAATCTTATTCTCCGGACTATTCCGGACCTCCTCGTGACATCCTGGATCCCATCCGAGACTCGGAACAAACTTCGTCTCCATACCATATCCAAATCTACTTATGCGACATCGAACCTTAAGCGCGTCACCCTACGGTTCGCGAACTATGCAGACATGGTCGAGACTCCTCTCCGAGCAATAACCAATAGCGGGATCTGGAGATCCATAATGGGTCCCACATATTCAACGATGACTTAGTGATCGATTGAACCATTTACATACGATGACAATTCCCTTTGTCTCGCGATATTTTACTTGTCCGATGTTCGATCATCGGTATCTCCATACCTTGTTAAACCTCGTTACCGACAAGTACTCTTTACTCGTACCGTGGTATGTGATCTCTTATGAACCATTCATATGCTTGCTAGCTAATCAGATGACATTCCACCGAGAGGGCCCAGAATATATCTATCCGTCATCAGGATGGACAAATCCGACTATTGATCCATATGCCTCAACTCACACTTTCCAAGTACTTAATCCTATCTTTATAACCACCCATTTACGCAATGGCGTTTGATGTAATCAAAGTACCCTTCCGGTGTAAGTGATTTACATGATCTCATGATCGAAGGACTAAGGCAACTATGCATCTAAAGCTTATAGCAAATTGAACTTAATGACTTGATCTTATGCTACGCTCATTTGGGTATGTGTCCATTATATCATTCAGACATAACCTTGTTATTAATAACATCCAATGTTCATGATCACGAAACCATGATCATCCATTAATCAACAAGCTAGTTATACAAGAGGCTTACTAGGGACTCCTTGTTGTTTACATAACACACATGTATCAATGTTTCCGTTAATACAATTATAGCATGAGATGTAAACATTTATCATGAACACTAAGATATAACAATAACTAATTTATTATTGCCTCTCGGGCATATCTCCAACATATAGTACCAATACGAAGTCTCATTTTTTTTGGAATTAATCTTCATATTATTAAATTATTTTTGAAAATAAATGCTTTAATACAAAATCATTAAAAACAACTTTAAAACATGAAAATGCAAAACTAATTTCAGATCCTGCTTAGTCGCTCCAAAATTAAGCTAGGGTGAGGTTTTTGATATTGTCATTTACAAAACCTCTACTCTCTCCTTTGAACTCTCTTCAACGTAACCTTAGTCGAGGTTGTTCACTTTGTGAAGGATTTTTCGTTTAAACTGTTGTACATCATGTTTATAATTTTTTTATCGTAACTATGTCTCATAACATAACTATCTACGAATATTTTATATTTTTGTGATTTTTTTAGTAGATATGCACGGTAAAAGTTGTCAAAACCCCCTTAACTGAGCAGAAAACCCCTCGAAACCCCATTGGCGGACCAGGCTAACCCTAACGACCAACCTCGTTCGTCGATATAACCCTAGCGTTCTGCCCGGTCCGTTCGATTTGTTCTTGTAGAAGGATTCCGTGTGAGGCTGAGCAAACCAAGCTCGGCTGTTCATTTGACGCTGTCGCGCTCAACTCCCGCCGTGCGATATGTTCTTCTAGAAGGAATCACGTGCGATCCGCGAGAGCCCTAGTTCTTCGACGATTGGCTGACGTCTGGTTGGGCGTGAGACACTGAAATGTCTGCTTGACCGTCCACGCGTCGTCCAACGGACCACTCTGCTCCTAGCAGCCACGCCTCTGCCTGCATGCACCATGCAGCGTCGCAGCCTAGCTATTGCGCTGGTCGTAGCGTCGCAGCCTAGCTATTGCGCTGCTCGTAGAGTCAAAGCGTAGCAGCGTTCTCAGCGTCGTAGCCTAGTATTGCACACATTTGCATGCTGTGGATGCGTGGCAGCGGTTTTGACATCTCTTTTTTTATATTTTAAGTGGAACTAAATTTATTTTGCGTCAAACGATGCACACGTACACACACAAAAGAAGATTTGGATGTTCTGCCGCCGCTTTGGGTACTCGCCACTTTGGATGTTGGACGGAGATCAAACGACACCGCGTTCTCTTCATCTTCTCTCAGCACCATGCCTATATAATGGCACCATCTCGTTCTCAATCTCAACACAACTCTCAAGCCGCCACCGCATCTTCTTCTCGACCAACCCAAACCACCATGCAGTTCGTCGGCCCCACCTACCATCGCCCACCCACCGTGCAGAAGCGGGAGTTCCCGGCGGGTACCATCGTGTAGAACGAGCTGCGCATGTGGGCTATCTCAAGGTGGAGGGGCCCATGGAGCCTAGCACATTTTTCCTCTTGGCTGGCTACCGCCACCTCCCTCCGGGCTTGCCGCGGATGTTCACACTGGAGCGGCACTACGATGGCACCACCAACAATGAGATCAGCCTCTACGTCCACTTCGCCAACCCCTTCGACGCTTTTGAGCTCCTCAGGCGTGTGTTCTGTTGTGGGTGCGAGTTCATCGCATTCACGACCTACAACGCCTTCACCCACTTCCACGCCATCTTCCCCAGCCGCGACAATATGCACACCCTCCCCTACCGCATGTCGGAGGAAGACGACGATTGAGCTCCCCTACCCCAAGGAGGAGCCAAGGGAGGGAAGACGGCGGGGTTTTTACTATCGATGTTTTTTTCCTGTTTGTCTATTTTTCATGCTTGTTTCTATCATCTATGTCTAGTTTTCTGCGTCTGGGTCGTGTCCGGGGACCCGTTTATGTAATGCGACTATCATGTTATATTTTATCTTGTCTTATATTTTATCTATGTGGTTATAGTTCGTCAAAAAACCTATTTTATCTAATTAAAGTTTGCATACTGTTATTTGTAGATCCATTTTATTTGGACTAAGATGGATTTGGCCTATTATCGTGCTATCGTCCTTGGCATACTAATTTTATTTGGCCTAAGATGGATTTGGCATACTATTGTGTTTTATTTGGCCTAAGAAGGCTTCTCAGTATTTGGCCTATTTCGTTTTATTTGGCCTTGGATGGCCTAAAATGTATTGATGTTTTTTCTAGTAATTCTCGAAAAAAGAATGTTTATTTCGTAGTTATATGAAAATATATTTTCGTACACACACAAAATAAGTTGCAATGAAAACTATTTATCTCAGTCGAGGTTGTCCACTCTGCGAAGGAATTTTTTTTATCGTAGCTATGTCACATAACATGATTGTTTATAATCATGTTTACATTTTTATAATTTTCTTACAACTTGCTGTAAAAATTGATGTCCGTCATGTTCATATTTTTGCATTTTCTTTTGCAGCAGAGATGCACGGTCTAAAATATCCTCCAATGTATTGATTATTTATTTTGTAGTTATAGGACACTATATTTTTGTCTATACTATCACTTAAAGTGATAGGTGGGCTTCTTTTCTCAAAGGGCCAAGGCCAACAATTACATATTTTTTTCGGCGCAACACTTGGTTAACTGAAGAAACGTAGAAACTTTTGGTCGAATTGATGCCATATTTGATTCTCGAGGAAAAGCCAGGGTTCAAGTTGTGCATTTCATTGAGCATACATTCAAACACAAACTAACATAACCACTTCATCTAAAAGAAAAACCGCAATAATAAGCACGTCTAACGACTGATTAAGTAAAGGTAAATAATTCCTAGAGAAATTATATAGAAATAAAATGCTTCGGTGAACACATTTGCCAGCTTGAGCAACCATCTATCTTAAATGCTTGTTCAGTTTCTTTACTTCCCCATCATCCGTGGCAAATTTATCCACCGCCGACACTTGATTGATCTCCCGGGTTCCTAAAATCAATGACACCCTCCATTTTAAGCCTCTCAACGTACTCATCAATCCACCCAAAATGGTAACATTTCTTTATATTCTGAAATAATTCCTAAATCGGTGGAAAAATCAAAAAAAAATCTGCATAAATTACAGAAAAAGGGCAATGGATAACTCAGATCTAACATTTGCCAGCTCAGGCTTGCTCTCGCACTTCACAAATTCTTGCCCAAATTTGCCTTGTCCTCCTTGATTGTGAGCAGTCAGGACATCTTGGCATCGGCAGTGCCCCATACTTAGGCCATGAGGGGCGGGAGGCTGAACTAGAGGTCGACATAAATCGTCGGTCGTAGTCGCGCGCCGTCGCCGGAGAAGAAGAAGAAGAATGAGCGGCTACGAAATGGGGACGGCAGGCGGGCGGCGGCGGCAAGCAGGCACGGGCGAGCGGATAGATCTGAAGCAGAGGAGCTGAGCTATGGCAGTTGTAGGTCCCACAGCGAGGTGGCTCCCAGGCTCACTGTAATGTGTGTGGGGTCAGCGCTGATGGGGATCAGTTGTGGGTCCCGCTCAGTTTACATAATCCAAACTTTTCAAGGCTTCTACTGAGCTTAAGACCCATGTGGTGTGAGAGCTATTTAGGCCGTGTGGAATGTCGTTATGCTGCAATTCAGACGAAGGACGTTGCCAGGGCCGTACTGCAGGCATGTACAGCCTGTTCGACCACACATGGTCTCCCGATTTAGAGGGCCTCCAAATTAATATGTTAAACTAGTACTTTAAGGACCGATTTTGTTTAATTGGACCTCAATCAATTCGATGAGAGATGCTACGGAGTACTATAATCTATTAAGGCACTACTAGTGCTTAGACTAGTTACAATGGGAAGTATCATACACTAGTATCATGCACATGATACTAGTTTATGATACTAACCTCACAATGCATAGTATCATAAGATAGTATCATACTGTTGCCTGCCAAAACCCACCGGCGAGTAGTGGTTAAGCAACACGAAGAGCCGGGAGGCTTCCAAGACTGCAGGGGGCCCTGGTCCCTCGACGTCGTCCCGCAAATGTTCCGGCACACGACCTGGCAGTTGCAAGGGCGTGCTACCTGACCTATACCTGGTCAGGAAGGTGTTGGATTGCTTCGATTAGTTTCCTGCATGGCAGACACGTAAACATTAAATACGAGCCCGATCGACTCTCAGGTTGCCCTGTGGATCGGCTCAAAGAGCCGATCGCCCCATGGTTCACGTTGGGTTAACGATGACATGGGGCTCCTGCTTGATCAATATAAAGTTAAACCAATCTACGACAGTTTAGGGTTTTCACCGCATGATCGGAACATCCTACGCGTAGTTGAGCCTAATAGACACGAAAGATAATGGAATACTAACCCTAAAAGAGGCCTAAAAACCAACATTAAGTTAATTCCCGGAACATCCCTCTTAGGACTAACGAACCATACCTTACGCACTACCGGATCGTTCAACCCGTTTGCAAGGCCTAACCATACAGATATTAAACCAATCCTTGAAGAATCGAGGAGCAACTATAACAGATTGGATCTACTAAATAACGAATAAGCAAGGTGCTGCCCTTACACCTAGGTAGGTATAAGGGCAGCTAGATATCGTGGGACGGCATGGCTAAGCAAATATGCACGAGAAAAGCATCCATGCAAGCCCCAAAACACCTAAGATAAATAGTGCTACTCGCCATCAACAACGCTTCAGCACGAGCAACACAAGATAAACGAATAAACGTACGCTGCCTAGATCGCAAGATGCGATCTAAGCAACATGATGCTTACCCGGAAGAAACCCTCGAAAGAAGGGGTGGCGATGCGCCTGGTTTGTGTTTGTTGTGAACGTGATTGTCCTCCTTTTCCGATAACCCTAGATACATATTTATAGTCCAAGGGACTTTCTAATTCGGGCGTGTACCTAACCGTGCACGGGTTAAACTCTATCTTTTAATTCTAAACTAAGATGCAATCTACTATATTTACAGATACACGGGCAATCTAGCCCAAACTTCTTCGTGCAAGGCCGCTTCAAAGACGCTCCACGTGTATATCCTTCAAGCCCATCTTCACTTACGGCCCATCTCCTGATTTGGCCAAAATCCGGTGATAACACATGCCCCCCTGGTTTTGGTAATGATAATATCAAAACCATCTGTTTTTCCTTCGAGGGGTCATGTCGTGGCAGAGCAGAACCGTCGCAGTATTCTTCATCATGACGCCTTGCCTTCTCAATCTTCTCTGCACGATTTGACAGTTTTGGCACCCCATCCTCGGGAACCGCTGCAGCATTGAATCATCTCCACTATATCGCCTCTATTTTAAGCGCATCTGCAGTTCATTCTTCATCCCCTTCGCATTAGCACTCCAAAAGCCCTCCTCTGCCGCCATGTCTTCTTCTTCTTCTTCCTCCTCTTCGTCGGGTCTTTCCTACGTGTCCTCTCCCCTTCGAGAGTCGACACCAGAGTGGGGCACGCAGGCGGCGTACGACATCCTCGCCCCAACGGCGTGGGACAACGAAGACCACGACTCCTCCGTCTGGTCCGAGGATGACAAATCCTTGACCGACGGGGAGAGTGACCTCCGCTTCCTCGCCGACGGGGAAACGGAGGAGGAGAGCGATGACGATCGCTTCTCCTGGGACGACTTTACCTCCTTCGAGGAGGAGGCGGAGGAAGAGGAGGAGGAGGACGACACCTCCTCCGACGAGCCGCCGGCCAAGCGCTTCTGCCCCTGGCCGGGAAACCTTAGCGACTTCGACAGCGACGACGACGCTGACGAGGAGGACGAGGACAACGAGGGCCCTGTCGGTGGCCGCGGCAGCAGCGACGACAAGCCCGCTGGGAGTAGTGCCGACAGCAGCGACGACGGTGACGACGAGGGCAGCGACGGCCCATAGATAGGATCCTTAGCATAGGATCAGTAGTAGTAGATAGGGCCATGTATCCCCTGGTTCTTCCTTTTGAGGGCAATCAGCTTTTTGATGTAAGAAATCCCATTATCAATGAAGAACTTCCTTTAATTTGATTTTGCCGATCTCCTTTATACTAATTTAGCCGATTTCCCCTCATACTGACTTTGCCAATTGTCAACTTGGTCAATGCTCAATGAGCCGATGGCAACGCATCAGTCCTTCACGATAAATTGCAAGACAGGTCAATTCAGTTATCCCCTCAAACGGTAACTTGCAACCCTTGCTCAAATTCAGATCCCAAATTTCCAATCGAACAAGTCCAGCCCGCAGCCGTGCGAACCCTAGATTTTGGACACGCAAATCCAAACTCCGCAGCGAACCCAATAGCGAAATCATCCAGCGCCAATGCCACGATCTCTAGCCTGAAGGTAATCCTTAACCGCTCCAAATCACCAGGGCAAAGCCTCTGAAAATTTTGAAAATCCGGTCTCCTTCAGGCTTAGACAGCTTTGCCGATGACGACAACACTCGGCAGTTATACTCCATCATGATCTGTCCCTGCTTCCTCCCAGTTGGCATGAGCACCTCAAACAGGATTATAAAACCTGGTTATGGATCTTCAGGGCCAGCTGCCCCCCGAGCCTCAGTCAGGGCGAGAACAACAGTGAGAAAGGTGGCTGCCAGGAAAACTTACGCACAAAGAGTCGATGCACCAAGAGGGCTCGGAAGGATCAGCAAGCCCCTTCCTCGAACCAAGAAGCCTCAAATGTAATGGCTCTCCAACTCCTCCTAGCTCAATTCTTGTGCTTTGCTGCTCAGATCGGCTCACCATCTTTTTTGCAGACTGATGAAACTTCCAGTGGAGATGTTGATGAAGTTCTGATGCCCTCCACAACTCTGGACGTAACAACCTCTAAAGGTGACATCGACCAAGTCGCGACCTTGGCCAAACCCCAGGAAAAACGCCACAGCCGATCGCTTCGTCATCGGCTGTTCCCATGGTCCTAGGAGAGGTATGCTCCCTTTGTTGGGCTCGCCCTTACCCTGATCTGCATGCTTATGCTGCTCTTGTTGTTTGTCAGGGTTGTGATCTCTCAGGCTTGCTGTCGTTCGACCCTGAACCTATCAAGCCGGCCCCTCCACAGCATGTGATGAACTAAGTCCCAACGTCATCGTTGCCCAACTCCAACGCCTCAAAGCTCTGCTTTCTTCACCCATTGAAACAATGGTCGAAAACTATGAGGAGGTGAAGAACATCCTTGAAGAAATCCAGCCCCACGTCCCAGTGACGCTGCAGTTAAAGCTCCGGCCGGTCGTGACGTTGCCTGCTCAAGTGGCAGTTCAAAGTCTGTAATTCTAGAGTCAATGGCTGTGCATCGGCTTTTTATTCTTAAGTCGATGTCCGAGCATCGGCTGTGCTTAAAATTTTTCTATTTTTGATTTTTTTTATTAGCCGATCGATTTCATGAATCGGCTCCTCCTGGGTACATACTTCGTGGCCTCGTACCTTCTCTGTGTGTATGCCCCCCGAGCCGAATCCTTCAAGTGATTGAAGATATCGGCTTTCCAGCCAACTATAAGCCTGTCACACCACTCACCATGCTAAATAGCACAGCGACTAGCAAGTGTGGTGAGAATGATTTTGGCCGATTGCTGGAATCGGCCTCCCTTGCAGTTGTAGCGTGTAGTAAAGGTCTATACTTCACCTGTATAATCCCATGCGAAACAGTCTGGGTACTCTTTCAACAGGGCTATCAATCGGCTCCTCAGCTGTGGATCCAACTTTTTGCTGATAAATGTCGGTCGTGGCTTATCCCCAGGATCAATGTCAATCTCTTCTAGTTCATCAGCTGATGTAAACCCATACCCCAGCTTTCCATCGCCTGCTAAATCAATGTTGAACACTGGCAGAAGGCATGTTGAGGCTAATTTTGGCCGATTGCTAGAATCGGCCTCCTTCTTCATTGCAATGCTTACTGAGGGTTCACAACTTCTTGGTTCTCCGCTATAGCTGCGTGACATGCTTGAGGTGAGATCCTTGCTTTTTATTTTTTGGGGCCGATCGCAGGGATCGGCCTCGCCACGTACGTCCATAGACTCGGATCTTGCTACTCTGTCAGGCCAGTGGATAAGACCAGCCTCACCCTGTTTTTTGAAGCTTCGATGCGCTCACAGCCGTCCAGGTTGATTCCAGAGAGCGGCTCTTGGTCGTTTTCCTCCCAGATGTTCATGGCAGCTAGCGAGATTTCGATCGAATCATCTGCATGAACAACTTCCACTTCATCTCCATCCCATTGTATGATGCACTGATGCATTGTGGATGGAATGCAACAGTTAGCATGGATCCAATCTCTCCCTAGCGAGGACGAGCATAAGTGCTTTTGCTGTCGACGATGAAGAACGATGTAGGGATGGTTTTTCGGCCTACAGTCAGGTCTACGTTCAGAACACCCTTTGCTTCTGACGCTTGGCCGTTGAAATCGCTTAATGTGATGTTGGTTTTGATCAGATCTTCATTGGAACGTCCCAAACGTCATAGCATAAAGTACGGCATTATATTGACTGCCGCTCCTGTATCAACCAACATCTTGCTGATGGGCTGCCCATTGATATAACCTTTCAAGTATAGGGCTTTCAGATTCCTGTAGCTCCTCTCTCGTGGCTTCTCAAAGATGACTGGCCGCGGGCCGCAATCAAACTGTGCCACTGACACTTCCTCGTCTCTTGGAGCACAAAACTCGACGGAAGGATGAACACCATGTTTGTATCGGCCGATGCCTCCGCATCGGCTTTTGTCTGCTTGCGTCGCCACACTTTCTTCTGTGGCCGTGCCTCTGTCTCCAATGTTTGCTGAATTTTCACGGCCAGATCGGGCCGTGCTTTCCTCAAGGTGTATAGGTACTGCGCCTCGGCTTCCTCCAAGTTCCGTAGCCGTTGCACTCTGCGCTTTTGGGAGTGGCTGAGTCCATCAGGACACCACCGTGGCCGGTGATACCTATCTTCTTCATCTGACTCCTCGAAGTCTTCATCTTCAGACGACTCAGCTCGTCTGTTCTGAGGTGGGAGGGGCCCTAGACGCTTGAACACTGAAACTTCATTAGTTCCCTTCCTCTTCCATCTACATTCTGGGCAGTTCTCGATTGTTGGCAATCGGCTCATTCCTGAGTCCCAGCAGTGTCTGAAGAAAGGACAGTCCCAATGCTTATTCATGTCCTCTTGCTCCCTTGACCTCCCTCTAGCGTGACGCTCATACCTTTCTTGGTCTGTATCATATCGATGATACTTCTTGTTATCTGCATCAGACCGACGATATCTCTCATCATCTACGTCGTAGCACCGACGTTGGTCGTACTGCTGCTCATATTTGTTAAGGAGATGTGCGGAGAGTGGTCGTTGATACCGCACGCTTCTCACTTCTTCCTCTGTCAAGTACCGTCTGTCATCATGCTGGGGCCGGTCGCGTGGATCGGCCTCCGCTTTATCTTTGCCATGGGAGTGGCTGCTTGATACGTCTCCGACGTATCGATAATTTATTATGTTCCATGCCACATTATTGATGATATCTACATGTTTTATGCACACTTTAGGTCATATTCGTGCATTTTCTGGAACTAACCTATTAACAAGATGCCGAAGAGCCGGTTCTCGTTTTCTGCTGTTTTTGGTTTCGAAATCCTAGTAACGAAATATTCTCGGAATCGGACGAAATCAACGCCCGAGGTTCCTATTTTTCCCGGAACCATCCGGAACACCCGAGAGCCGCCGGAGGGAAGCCACGGGGGCCCCACACCACACCCTGGCGTGGCCGGGAGGGGGCCGCGCCGCCCTATGGTGTGGTGGCCCCGAGCCCCCTCCGAGGCTGCCCTTCCGCCTATTTAAAGCCTCCGTCGCGAAAACCCTATGACGATTGACGAAACTCCGTGAAAGACTCCGGGGCGCCGCCACATCGCGAAACTCCAATTCGGGGGACGAAGTCTGCGTTCCGGCACCCTGCCGGGACGGGGAATTGCCCCCGGAGCCATCTCCATCGACACCACCTCCATCTTCACCGCCATCGCTGTTCCCATGATGAGGAGGGAGTAATTCTCCCCTGGGGCTGAGGGCTCTACCGTAGCTATGTGGTTAATCTCTCTCTCTCTGTACTCCAATACGATGATCTCATGAGCTGCTTTACATGATTGAGATCCATATGATGAGCTTTGTATCGCTACTAGTTATGTGCTACTCATGTGATGTTATTAAAGTAGTCTATTCCTCCTGCATGGTGTAAAGGTGACTAGTGTGTGCACCGTGTGGTTCTTGTCGTAGGCTATGATCATGATCTCTTGTAGATTGTGGAGTTAATTGTCATTATGATAGTATTGATATGATCTATTTCTCCTTCATAGTGTAATGTGGACAGTGTGTGCGCTATGTTAGTTCTTGGTTTATTTTGCAATGATCTATTATGCTCTAAGGTTACTTAAACATGAATATCGAATGTTGTGGAGCTTGTTAACTTCGGCATTGAGGGTTCGTGTAATCCTACGCAACGAATGGTGTTCATTATCAAACAAGAGTGTATGTAGCACAAATGAGAGAAGTTATTATTTATTATGCGATCAATGTTGAGAGTATCCACTATGTCAACACCCGGATTTTTAAGTCCAGATGCCTATTATGTCATACATCGCAATCCCAGGAATATTGTTGTTGCGAGACATAACAGTTGAATACCATAGAGTCATCATTTATTACAACACATAAAGTCTTACACCATATATTACATTTATTCCATATTACACAAATAGTTGACCTAAACGATCAACGAACATAGATAACTAGCGGAAGCGTCGTAGTAGGTGGAACTATCTATCCACAGGCCAACGCTTGACGTTAGAAACATCCTAGTTCTGGTAGACGTCTTGTTGACCGTCATCCTCGTACTGTTGCTCCTCTTCATAGTCTGGCATTGGAATAGCCAGGGACACAGCCATGAGTACTTAAGTACTCGCAAACTAACACTAATGTAAGTAATTATCAACATTAATGGTTGCTAAGCTCTAGGTTTATTTGCATAAAGCCAAGTTTATTTTGTAAGTATTTAGTAAAGATGCTTGAATCTCTAGACTAACTCAAGTGGGAACATTAGTGTCATTCCCACCACCTCAGTGGTGTTGTTTCACAATTCAAGTCACCGTTCAAAAACATCATTCCTTTTTAAGACAAGTCTGACAACGGAACAGTATGGCCTTTCCAATCGTCCGTAACCGTGGACACGGCTATTCGAATAGGTTTAACACTCTGCAGAGGTTGTACTCTTGTGCCACAACTTTTGATTACATCCGTCGGGATAACCCCGAATCATCGTAACTCAGTACGCGGATCATCAACCATAACCTTCCACTTAGATAACCTAGTATAGGCACCTCTCCCCATGAGCTTGGCCTCCCGGTGAAGACACACCGTCAACCCAGGAACTCGCACGGGGCTTGGGTCGTATATTCACCTCATATTCACATCATTTCACTTTCAACGGAGGCAGCCTCGGCATAACCCCTATGATGCTTGTTTAGAGGGAACCCATACTAAGCTACATAAGCTTCTAGTTAAGCCCTACCCATAATCAGGTATTGTGGGGGTACTTGTATAATTGGAAGGGTATCGCATCCGAACCCAATCATCAGTTTTCACAAACCTTCACCAAGTCATTCACTTCTCTTTCACTTTCAAAATTCTTTCAAAGTCATTTCATTTCACCTTGTTCCCATCTAGAGTAGTCAATTTTGTTTATTTGGCAATAGCATCTAGTCATGAGGGGGTGCTATCTAGCTTGATTTGCTTATGCTAACCTTGACACTCTTGTTCTATTCTAAACCAAGTGAATCATGAATCAAAAGTGCTTTGAAAAACAATACTTGAAATAAAATCAAAGTAAAACATGGGATAGGATCCTTAAGCATAAAGTAATATGTAATGGTGCCTTGCTCATGAAGAGCTTTGCATTAAAGTGGCTTGCAAGAGTATTAGCTTGCCTTGGTTGGGATAGGAGTCAAAGTTCTCCTCCTCCTCCTGGTTGTAGCCTTCCTCCTCCGGGTATTCCTCGAGACTAGCGTCTATATACGAATACAAGGTATAACGATCACTACACACAAACTTAAGTGCTAAGCTAATCACACACCAAATTGCACACAAGTATATGCTAACATCACACTTTATTATAATGGTGATTTAATTCCTTGTTTTAAAGAAAAGTAATTTCCTCTCATTATAATTATTTATTAAAATTTCTCTTTAATGTCTTGGAGGAGATAATTCCCTCTCATTGAATTTTATGAAGATTTAATCTCTTCAAATAATAATAAGGTATGAGTATTAGTTGACCAAGGTCAACACTTCATATCTATTATTTGAGAGGGAAATTTAAATGAGGGCTACACCTCATGCATTTTAATATTAGCATGCTCATGATTTAATTTCTCTAAGTAATCAAGCATGAGGTTTATTAGACCAAAGTCAGTACCTCTATTTGAATTACTTAAGATCACAATTTAAATGAGAGCATAGCTCTCATACTATTTACTAATTAATTTGTATGAGTTAAATGGACTAGAAATGGCTCCATAGCCATTATTTAATTCTAGTCCATGATCATGCAAAACAACTATACTATATTTTTGCATAAACAATTAGGGGGTATCAATTGTGATTTATGAGAGTTGGAATCAACTTAAAATCATTTATAGATGATTTTTAATATTTATTTGAAGTTGGAAAAGGCTCTGCCTTGGTATTTTTATCATTTAAATTCTACAAATAAATTGGAAGTGAGGCCAGTGGCATTGTTTAGATAATTTCCTAAGCTTTCCAAATATATAAAATTTACTAAATTTGGTTTAGTGGATTTTGTTGTATTTAAATTTGAAAAAGCATCTGCAAGTATATTCAAATTAAACAGAAAAATAGAATTTGAATTACTGGGCTTGGCGGGAAGGCTAGATGGGCTAAACGGGCGAAAAAGAGGTGGGCCGGCCCAGCAGCGTGTCGCCCAAGCGCGGGCCGCCTGACATGGTGGGCTCCACCAGTCAGTCTCACTTAAAACCCGAAACGGTATGGGTTAATGGGGTGCGTTGGATCAGAACGCGATCGTGCGGTGCACGATCGTCGTCTTCTCCGGCGAGAGGCCGAGGTTCTGGCGGCGAGCCTAGGGGGTCGGAGGGCGTACCGGTGTTCCCGCGAGGTTCTGGAGGGTGCGAGGCGGTGTTGTCGACGGTGAGGAAGCTCCTGGTAGCAGTGGCGAGGCTCGGGGCGGCGTGAATCGACGACGGTGATCTGCGGGCTCCGGCGGCTTCAAGCTCCAAATTGCGGCGGCTCCGGCGATGATTTGGTGTATGGTTTGGTCGAGGCGAAGCAGTGAGGTGAGGCGATCGTGGTGGTGTGAAGGAGAAGGCCGCGGGAGGTCTCTATTTATAGAGGGGAGGGGTGCCGTGGGTGCCGTGGGTGGTCGTCGACGGCGTGGCCTCTCCGGTGCTCGAAGGGGCAAGCGGAGGACAGCACTCGATTGGCGACGGCATGGCGAGGCTCTGGGTACAGCGAAAGCGTCCAGGGGTCGATGGGACGGCTCGGGCGCTTGATGATCATGCCACGGTACCCGCGGCATGGCTTCGACGGTGGCGACTGATACGTCTCCAACGTATCGATAATTTCTTATGTTCCATGCTACTTTATTGATGATACCTACATGTTTTATGCACATTATATGCCATATTTATGCATTTTCTGGAACTAACCTATTAACAAGATGCCGAAGAGCCGATTCGTTGTTTTCGCTGTTTTTGGTTTCAGAAATCCTAGTAAAGAAATATTCTCGGAATTGGACGAAACTTTCGCCCAGGGTCCTATTTTTGCACGAAGCTTCCAGAAGACCGAAGACCTAACGAAGTGGGGCCACGAGGCGGCCAGGAGGGAGGCCGGCGCGGCCCAGGCCCTGGCCGCGCCGACCTACCCCCTGGGCCCCTCGTGTGGCCCCTCGCGTTGACCCTCCGCCTACTTAAAGCTTCCGTCGCGAAACCCCCAGTACCGAGAGCCACGATACGGAAAACCTTACAGAGACGCCGCCGCCGCGAATCCCATCTCGGGGGATTCCGGAGATCGCCCCGGCACCCTGCCGGAGAGGGGATTCATCTCCCGGAGGACTCTACACCGCCATGGTCGCCTCCGGAGTGATGAGTGAGTAGTTCACCCCTGGACCATGGGTCCATAGCGAGTAGCTAGATGGTCGTCTTCTCCTTATTGTGCTTCATTGTTAGATCTTGTGAGCTGCCTAACATGATCAAGATCATCTATATGTAATTCTATATGTTGTGTTTGTCGGGATCCGATGGATAGAGAGTACTATGATTATGGTGATTATCAATCTATTGTTCATGTGTTGTTTATGATCTTGCATGCTCTCCGTTACTAGTAGAGGCTCGGCCAAGTTTTTACTCTTAACTCCAAGAGGGAGTATTTATGCTCGATAGTGGGTTCATGCCTCCATTGAATCCGGGACGATGACGGAAAGTTCTAAGGTTGTGGATGTGCTGTTGCCACTAGGGATAAAACATTGATGCTATGTCTAAGGATGTAGTTGTTGATTACATTACGCACCATACTTAATGCAATTGTCCGTTGCTTTGCAACTTAATACTGGAGGGGGTTCGGATGATAACCCGAAGGTGGACTTTTTAGGCATAGATGCGGTTGGATGGCGGTCTATGTACTTTGTCGTAATGCCCCGATTAAATCTCACTATATTTATCATATCATGTATATGCATTGTTATGCCTTTCTCTATTTGTCAATTGCCCGACTGTAATTTGTTCACCCAACATGCTTTATCTTATGGGAGAGACACCTCTAGTGAACTGTGGACCCCGGTCCTATTCTTTACATAGCATACAATCTATCGCAATTGTGTTTACTCGTTTTCTTTGCAAACATCTTCCACTCGATACGTTTAATCCTTTGTTACGGCAAGCCGGTGAGATTGACAACCTCACCTGTTTCATTGGGGCAAAGTACTTTGGTTGTGTTGTGCAGGTTCCGCGTTGGCGCCGGAATCCCGGTGTTGCGCCGCATCACATTTCGCGACCATCAACCTTCAACGTGCTTCTTGGCTCCTACTGGTTCGATTAAACCTTGGTTTCATACTGAGGGAAACTTGCTTCTATACGCATCATACCTTCCACTTGGGGTTCCCAACGGACGTGTGCATCTACGCGTATCAAGCTAAATTTCTGGCGCCGTTGCCGGGGAGATCAAGACACGCTGCAAGTCTCTTTACTTTGTTTTTGTCTTGCTTTATTTTATTTACTACTTTGTTTGCTGCACTAAATCAAAATACAAAAAAAT
This sequence comes from Lolium rigidum, assembly GCF_022539505.1. Lineage (NCBI taxonomy): Eukaryota > Viridiplantae > Streptophyta > Magnoliopsida > Poales > Poaceae > Lolium > Lolium rigidum. The sequence goes on along the minus strand of NC_061508.1, from coordinate 69,508,870 downwards.
TAGTTGCTAGTTTTACTTTATTTACTGTCTTGCTCTCTATATCGAAAACACAAAAAAATTAGTTACTTGCATTTATTTTATCTAGTTTGTTTTATTTACCGTTGCTAAAATGAATACCCCTGAAAATACTAAATTGTGTGACTTCACAAATGCAAATAATAATGATTTCTTATGCACACCTATTGCTCCACCTGCTACTACAGCAGAATTCTTTGAAATTAAACCTGCTTTACTGAATTTGGTTATGAGAGAACAATTTTCTGGTGCTAGTTCGATGATGCTGCTGCCCATCTCAATAATTTTGTTGAACTTTGTGAAATGCAAAAGTATAAAGATGTAGATGGTGATATTATTAAATTAAAAGTGTTTCCTTTCTCATTAAGAGGAAGAGCTAAAGATTGGTTGCTATCTTTGCCTAAGAATAGTATTGATTCATGGACTAAATGCAAGGATGCTTTTATTGGTAGATATTATCCTCCCGCTAAAATTATATCTTTGAGAAGTAGCATAATGAATTTTAAACAATTAGATACTGAACATGTTGCTCAAGCATGGGAGAGAATGAAAACTTTGGTAAAGAATTGCCCAACCCATGGATCGACTACTTGGATGATTATCCAAACCTTCTATGCAGGACTAAATTTTTCTTCGCGGAATTTATTGGATTCAGCTGCTGGAGGTACCTTTATGTCCATCACATTGGGGGCGGCTACAAAACTTCTTGATGATATGATGATAAATTACTCTGAATGGCACACGGAAAGAGCTCCACAAGGTAAGAAGGTAAATTCTGTTGAAGAAACCTCTTCCTTGACTGATAAGATTGATGTGATTATGTCTATGCTTGTGAATGGTAGATCTAATGTTGATCCTAATAATGTTCCTTTAGCTTCATTGGTTGCTCAAGAAGAAAATGTTGATGTGAATTTCATTAAAAATAATAATTTCAACAACAATGCTTATAGGAACAACTCCGGTAATAACTATAGGCCATATCCTTCTGCTAATGGTAATGGTTATGGTAATTCTTATGGGAATTCTTACAATAATAATAGGAGTGTACCCTCTGGTCTTGAAGCCATGCTTAAAGAATTTATTAGTACACAAACTGCTTTTAACAAATCTGTTGAGGAAAAGCTTGATAAAATTGATACTATTGCTTCTAGAGTTGATAGACTTGCCTCTCGATGTTAATCTTTTAAAATTGAAAGTTATGCCTAATAATGATATTGATAATAAGATTACTACTACAGCAAATGCCATCCAAGTTAGAATTAATGAGAATATAAGATTAATGGCTGAAGCTGCGTGCTAGGTGGGATAGAGAAGAAAATGAAAAACTAGCTAAAGAGAATAATGTAGCTAAAGTTTGGACTATTACCACCACTAGTAATGCTAATTCTTCACATGTTGCTGCACCTCCTACTATCAATGGTAAAATAATTGGTGTTGGCAATGTTTCTACTCCTAGTGCAAAGCGTACAAAACTGCCTGCAATTGCTAAAACTGCTGAAACTGCTTGTGATAAAACTGCTGAAATTTTTTCCAACCTTGGGAACAATGATCCCATTGCTGTAGCTCATAATGATTTAGATTTTGATGATTGCCACATCTCTGAAGTTATAAAGTTCTTACAAAAACTTGCTAAAAGTCCTAATGCTAGTGCTATAAATTTAGCCTTTACAAAACATATTACAAATGCTCTCATAAAAGCTAGAGAGGAGAAACTAAAACTTGAAACTTCTATTCCTAGAAAGTTAGAAGATGGTTGGGAGCCCATCATTAAAATGAAATTCAATGACTTTGAATGTAATGCTTTATGTGATCTTGGTGCAAGTATTTCTGTTATGCCTAAAAAGATTTATGATATGCTTGACTTGCCACCATTGAAGAATTGTTATTTGGATGTTAATCTTGCCGATAATGTTAAAAAGAAACCTTTGGGGAGGATTGATAATGTGCATATTACGGTTAACAATAACCTTGTCCCCGTTGATTTTGTTGTCTTGGATATCGAATGCAATGCATCTTGTCCAATTGTGTTGGGAAGACCTTTTCTTCGAACTGTTGGTGCTGTTATTGATATGAGGGAAGGTAATATTAAATATCAATTTCCTCTCAAGAAAGGTATGGAACACTTCCCTAGAAAGAGAATGAAGTTGCCTTTTGATTCTATTATTAGAACAAGTTATGATGTTGATGCTTCTACTCTCGATGTTACTTGATTTGCACTTTCGCGCCTAGCTGAAAGGCGTTAAAGAAAAGCGCTTATGGGAGACAACCCATGTTTTTACCTACAGCAATTTTTTGTTTTGTTGAGTCTTGGAAGTTGTTTACTACTGTAGCAACCTCTCCTTATCATGTTTTTGTGCCAAGTAAAGTTTCTATGTCAAAGTTGATGTTATATTTGGGATTGCTGCGCAGAAACAGCATTGCTGTCTGTCACGAATCTGGGCACAATTCTCTGTAGAAAATTCGAAAAAATCTGCCAATTTATGAGCGTGATCCTCAGATATGTACGCAACTTTCATTAGTTTTGAGTTTTTCCATTTGAGCAAGTCTGGTGCCATTTCTAAATTCGTCTTTACGGACTGTTCTGTTTTTGACAGATTCTGCCTTTTATTTCGCATTGCCTCTTTTGTCTGTGTTGGATTTATTTCTTTGATCCACTAATGTCCAGTAGCATTATGCAATGTCCAGAAGTGAAAATAATGATTGTGTCACCTCTGAATGTGTGAATTATTAATCGTGCACTAACCCTCTAATGAGTTTGCTTGAAGTTTGGTGTGAAGGAAGTTTTCAAGGGTCAAGAGAGGAGTATGATACACTATGATCAAGAGGAGTGAAAGCTCTAAGCTTGGGGATGCCCCCGTGGTTCACCCCTGCATATTTTAAGAAGACTCAAGCGTCTAAGCTTGGGGATGCCCAAGGCATCCCCTTCTTCATCAACAACATCATCAGGTTCCTCCCCTGAAACTATATTTTTATTCAATCACATCTTTTGTTCTTTGCTTGGAGCGTCGGTTTGTTTTCGTTTTTGTTTTTGTTTGAATAAGATGGATCCTAGCATTCACTTTGTGGGAGAGAGACACGCTCCGCTGTTGCATATGGACACATGTGTCCTTAGGCTTTACTCATAATGTTCATGGCGAAGTTTCTTCTTCGTTAAATTGTTATATGGTTGGAATTGGAAAATGCTACATATAGTAATTCTAAAATGTCTTGGATAATGTGATACTTGGTAATTGTTGTGCTCATGATTAAGCTCTTGCATCATATGCTTTGCACCCATTAATGAAGAAATACATAGAGCTTGCTAAAATTTGATTTGCATATTTGGTTTCTCTAAGGTCTAGATAATATCTAGTATTGAGTTTTGAACAACAAGGAAGACAGTGTAGAGTCTTATAATGTTTACAATATGTCTTTTATGTGAGTCTTGCTGCACTTGTTCATCCTTGAGTTTGCTTCAAATAACCTTGCTAGCCTAAACCTTGTATCGAGAGGGAATACTTCTCATGCATCCAAAATCCTTGAGCCAACTACTATGCCATTTGTGTCCACCATACCTACCTACTACATGGTATTTCTCCGCCATTCCAAAGTAAATTGCTTGAGTGCTACCTTTAAAATTCCATCATTCACCTTTGCAATATATAGCTCATGGGACAAAATAGCCTTAAAAACTATCGTAGTATTGAATATGTACTTATGCACTTTATCTTTTATTAAGTTGCTTGTTGTGCGATAACCATGCTTCGGGGAACGCCATCAACTATTGTTGAATATCATGTGAGTTGCTATGCATGTCCGTCTTGTCCGAAGGATCTATCACCTTAATGATTGGAGCATGCAAATTGTTAGAGAAGAACATTGGGCCGCTAACTAAAGCCATGAATCATGGTTGAAGTTTCAGTTTTGGACATATATCCTCAATCTCATATGAGAATAATAATTGTTGCTACATGCTTATGCATTTAAGAGGAGTCCATTATCCGTTGTCCATGTTGTCCCGGTATGGATGTCTAAGTTGAGAATAATCAAAAGCGAGAAATCCAAAATGCGAGCTTTCTCCTTAGACCTTTGTACGAGCGGCATGGAGGTACCCCTTTGTGACACTTGGTTGAAACATGGCATTGCAAAGATCCGGTAGTCCAAGCTAAGTAGGACAAGGTGCGGGCACTATTAGTATACTATGCATGAGGCTTGCAACTTGTAAGATATAATTTTCATAACTCATATGCTTTATTACTACCGTTGACAAAATTGTTTCATGTTTTCAAAATAAAAGCTCTAGCACAAATACGAGCAATCGATGCTTTCCTCTTGAAGGACCTTTCTTTTACTTTTATTGTTGAGTCAGTTTACCTATCTCCTTCCACCTAAGAAGCAAACACTTGTGTGAACTGTGCATTGATTCCTACATACTTGCATATTGCACTTGTTATATTACTTTATGTTGACAATATCCATGAGATATACATGTTATAAGTTGAAAGCAACCGCTGAAACTTAATCTTCCTATGTGTTGCTTCAACACCTTTACTTTGATTTATTGCTTTATGAGTTAACTCTTATGCAAGACTTATTGATGCTTGTCTTGAAGTACTATTCATGAAAAGTCTTTGTTATATGATTCACTTGTTTACTCATGTCATTACCTTTGCTTTGATCGCTGCATTCATTACATATGTTTACAAATAGTATGATCAAGATTATGATGGCATGTCACTTCGGAAATTATCTTTGTTATCGTTTTACCTGCTCGGGACGAGCAGAACTAAGCTTGGGGATGCTGATACGTCTCCAACGTATCGATAATTTCTTATGTTCCATGCTACTTTATTGATGATACCTACATGTTTTATGCACATTATATGCCATATTTATGCATTTTCTGGAACTAACCTATTAACAAGATGCCGAAGAGCCGGTTGCTATTTTCTCGCTGTTTTTGGTTTCAGAAATCCTAGTAAAGAAATATTCTCGGAATTGGACGAAACTTTCGCCCGGGGTCCTATTTTTGCACAAAGCTTCCGAGAAGACCGAAGACCTAACGAAGTGGGGCCACGAGGCGGCCGGGAGGGAGGCCGGCGCGGCCCGAGCCCCGGCCGCGCCGACCTACCCCCGGGCCCCTCGTGTGGCCCCTCGCGTCGACCCTCCGCCTACTTAAAGCTTCCGTCGCGACACCCCCAGTACCGAGAGCCACGATACGGAAAACCTTACAGAGACGCCGCCGCCGCGAATCCCATCTCGGGGGATTCCGGAGATCGCCCCCGGCACCCCGCCGGAGAGGGGATTCATCTCCCGGAGGACTCTACACCGCCATGGTCGCCTCCGGAGTGATGAGTGAGTAGTTCACCCCTGGACCATGGGTCCATAGCAGTAGCTAGATGGTCGTCTTCTCCTTATTGTGCTTCATTGTTAGATCTTGTGAGCTGCCTAACATGATCAAGATCATCTATATGTAATTCTATATGTTGTGTTTGTCGAGATCCGATGGATAGAGAGTACTATGATTATGGTGATTATCAATCTATTGTTCATGTGTTGTTTATGATCTTGCATGCTCTCCGTTACTAGTAGAGGCTCTGGCCAAGTTTTTACTCTTAACTCCAAGAGGGAGTATTTATGCTCGATAGTGGGTTCATGCCTCCATTGAACTGCAGGACGTGTGACGAAAGTTCTAAGGTTGTGGATGTGCTTGTTGCCACTAGGGATAAAACATTGATGCTATGTCTAAGGATGTAGTTGTTGATTACATTACGCACCATACTTAATGCAATTGTCCGTTGCTTTGCAACTTAATACTTGGAGGGGGTTCGGATGATAACTCGAAGGTGGACTTTTTAGGCATAGATGCGGTTGGATGGCGGTCTATGTACTTTGTCGTAATGCCCTGATTAAATCTCACTATATTTATCATATCATGTATATGCATTGTTATGCCTTTCTCTATTTGTCAATTGCCCGACCGTAATTTGTTCACCCAACATGCTTTATCTTATGGGAGAGACACCTCTAGTGAACTGTGGACCCCGGTCCTATTCTTTACATAGCATACAATCTATCGCAATTGTGTTTACTGTTTTCTTTGCAAACATCTTCCACTCGATACGTTTAATCCTTTGTTACAGCAAGCCGGTGAGATTGACAACCTCACTTGTTTCGTTGGGGCAAAGTACTTTGGTTGTGTTGTGCAGGTTCCGCGTTGGCGCCGGAATCCCTGGTGTTGCGCCGCATCACATTTCGCGACCATCAACCTTCAACATGCTTCTTGGCTCCTACTGGTTCGATTAAACCTTGGTTTCATACTGAGGGAAACTTGCTTCTATACGCATCATACCTTCCACTTGGGGTTCCCAACGGACGTGTGCATCTACGCGTATCAGCGACGGCGACAGGTCCTCCGGCGATGCTCGAGTGTGGCTAGCGCGTAGAGGTACTGGTGGCGATGCTCGGTGCAGGGAATGGGCGATAGGCAGGGGCGCGAGCGTGGGTACGGCGCCATGCTCGCGGCGCGTCCGAGGCGCGCTCACCGCGTGCACTGGCATGCCGTGGCATGTCCTGGGCGCGCATGGGCACGCTTGGTGCGGCCAATGCCGTGCCTTGGCGACTTTGGGCCGTGCTGGGTGATGATCGTCATGTACTGGGCTAGCTCCTAGACATGGTGATCGATCAAGGGGAGAGCCAGAGAGAGAGAGAGCTTGGTGGCCGGCATGGGCATGGCAGGGTGTAGTTTAGGGTTTCTCCTCCATTCAAACAGCACGGGCAAGGACTGGCAATGATGCAGGGGTACTAGAGGGGTAATGATCATCAAGATTCACCAAGGGTTCAGTGGAAAATCTGTTGGATATTGCAAGGTTTGATCAATTCCGTTTTGTGCCTCGCCAAGTGCTCGGCGTAATGGCCGCAAGAGAAAAATATTTAAAATTTGAAATTCTTTTTGGTGGAGCTCATTCATATAAATAATGGGATCTAATGATGGTGGTGGTAGTCATTTTAGTGCTGGTTTGCAAAGTTTCCAAAAAGTGCTCATCTTCACATTGTTTCAAAGTCTCTTCTTGTCAAACCTATACTGGTCAACCTGGTCAACTATAGCAGTGGTGGTCAACATGAGAAGTGTTCACCTTGACTTGGTCTTGGATGAGGTGAAGAAAGTTAGGGTTGTTTGGTTTAAGATTCTTCCAAACCAGAGGTGTAAAGAGGGCAACATTTTATAATTGGCCACTTTGACCATTATCATATGTATGTACAATTTGAATTTTCCTTTGATTTGAATCTAGTTTCTTCTATGCATTTATGTTTGTTTTTGTTATATAAGAGTTTTACAAGCATTGGATCAAGCCTTGGTGGCCTTGGTTGAAGATTTGAAATATTGGCTTAATGTGTATGTGAGGGTTTTTGGTTATTTTGCATTTCTTGAATTTCTCTCAACTTGAGATGATATGATCATGGTTTAGGGTTTAAGTACCATTGATCCATACTATTACACTCATCATGGCAATTGCACACCAAAAACACATACTATGCATGAGACTATATATAGCACTATATGAGTAAATAAAGTTTTTGTTTGTTGTAAAAATTGAGTATTTGAAATCCCTCTTTATTTATTTATTGTTGAAAACTTGAGGTGTTACAAACCCTTCCCCCTTACAAAAGATCTCGTCCCGAGATCTCAAAGAAAACTAGGTACTAAAGAGATTGGGGTACTCAGTCTTCATGAAGTCTTCCCTCTCCCAGGTAGCTTCTTCTTCGGTGTGATTACTCCATTGGACTTTCAGAAATTTGATACTCCGGGTGCGAGTAGTTCCGAAAGCTTCCTCCGGGATGTGAATTGGTACTTCTCTCGTATGTCGGATCTGAGTTGAGGTCCACAGATCTGTGATCAATGTTCTTGAAGACCTCGGTCTTTTCTGGTACTTCCAAGCATTTGCGAAGCAGTGAGATGTGAAACACATTGTGTACCGCTGCCATTTCTTCCGGTAATTCCAGCTGGTAAGATACCTCTCCCCGGCGACTAAGAACTTTGAAGGGTCCAACATAGCGGGGTGCAAGCTTTCCTCTAAGCTGGAATCTCTGCATTCCTTTAAGAGGGGATACCTTGAGATACACAAAATCTCCGATCTCGAAGGTCATTTCCGACGTCTTTTGTCGGCGTAACTCTTCCGCCTCGGATCGGGCTGTCTTCGGTACTCTCGGATCTTGTGTACCTTCTCTTCGGCTTCTCGGAGAACGTCCGGTCCAAACACTTGGCTCTCTCCGACTTCCGACCAATTCAGAGGGGTACGGCACTTTCTTCCGTACAATGCTTCAAAGGGGGCCATCTGCAAGCTGGCCTGGTAGCTGTTGTTGTACGAAAACTCGGCGTAGGGCAGGCAATCTTCCCACTTGGATCCATACTCTAGTACGCATGCTCTCAACATATCTTCAAGGATTTGATTGACTCGTTCAGTCTGTCCATCCGTCTGCGGGTGGTATGCTGTGCTAAAGTTCAGGCGGGTGCCTAGCCCTTCATGTACCTTTTGCCAGAACCTCGAGGTGAATTGAGATCCTCTATCTGACACTATTGACTTCGGGGTTCCGTGCAGGGTGACTATTCGGGGGATGTACAGTTCTGCCAGCTTGGGTCCTTGGTAGGTGGTCTTAACAGGGATGAAATGGGCGACTTTGGTCAACCTGTCGACCACTACCCAGATAGAATCGTTTCCTTTGCTAGACTTGGGCAGTCCCGTGATGAAGTCCATTCCTACCGAATCCCACTTCCATTCGGGAATCTGCAGGGGCTGTAGTAGTCCTGCGGGTCGTTGATGCTCGGCCTTGACTCTTTGACAAATGTCACACTTAGCGATGTAGCTCCCGATTTCTCGCTTCATTCCATGCCACCAGAACTGTTCCTTCAAGTCCTGGTACATCTTGGTACCACCGGGATGAATGGAATAAAGGGTGTCATGGGCTTCCTTCAGAATGACCTGCTTCAGCTCAGAATCTGACGGCACGCACAAGCGTCCGTTGTACCAAAGTACTCCTTCTTCATCTACGGTGAATCCCGGTGCCTTTCCTGCAGCTATCTGGTTCTTGATTCCGTCTATGCTAGCATTCCCTTTCTGTGCTTCCTTGATTTGACTAACCAAGGTAGGTTGTAGCTCTATGCTGGCGAGATAACCTTCGCTAACCAGCTCTAGTCTAAACTGTTCAAACTCTTGATACAGGCTAGGTTGCTCTTTCGCGATCATGGAGTTGAGCTGACATGGCTGTCGGCTCAAAGCATCGGCTACCACATTGGCCTTTCCGGGGTGGTAGTGAATCTCTAAGTCGTAATCCTTGATCAACTCGATCCATCTTCTTTGCCTCATGTTCAGTTCCTTCTGAGTGAAGATATACTTCAAACTCTTGTGATCCGAGTAAATCTCGCATCGATTACCCATGAGCTAATGACGCCAAACCTTCAAAGCTAACACAACTGCTGCGAGTTCTAAGTCGTGAGTTGGGTAATTCTGCTCATGCTGCTTCAGTTGCCTTGACAGATACGATATCACTTTCCCTCCTTGCATCAACACACATCCAAGACCAATCTTGGAGGCGTCACAGTAAACGTCAAAAGGCTTGGTGATGTCAGGCATGATCAAAATTGGGGCTGTCGTCAGTCTTGCCTTGAGCTTCTGGAAGCTCTCTTCACATTTGTCAGTCCAATCAAACTTCTTATCCTTCTTCAGTAGTTGGGTCATGGGTCTTGCTATGCTCGAGAATCCTTCAACGAATCGGCGGTAATATCCCGCCAATCCAAGAAAAGCGCGGACTTCGGTCTGAGTGGTTGGGACTTTCCATTCTGCAACGGTCTTGATCTTTGCGGGGTCCACGGCAATTCCTCCTGCGGACAAGATGTGCCCCAGGAATCCTACCTCTTTCAACCAGAACTCGCACTTGCTGAACTTTGCGTACAACTTGTGCTGTCTAAGGGTTTCTAGGATTATCTCCGTGTGTTGCTCATGTTCCTCTTCGGTCTTGGAGTAGATTAGGATGTCGTCGATGAAAACAACGACAAACTTGTCCAAAAAGTTCATGAAGATCTTGTTCATGAGGTTCATGAAGTATGCCGGGGCATTGGTCAGACCAAACGACATGACGTTGTACTCATACAACCCATATCTGGTGGTGAAGGCAGTTTTCGGGATATCCGTTGCACGGATTTTCAGCTGATGGTAACCTGTCCTGAGGTCAATCTTGGAGAACATGGTGGCACCTGTCAACTGGTCAAACAGATCTTCTATCTTCGGCAATGGGTACTTGTTCTTGATGGTGACATCGTTAAGCTTACGATAGTCCGTACATAAACGACTGGCACCGTCTTTCTTATCCACAAACAAAACTGGGGACCTCCAAGGTGACGCACTTGGTCGGATCAGACCTTTGGTCAAGAGTTCGTCCAGCTGCTTCTTCAGTTCCACTAACTCTGCTGGGTTCATGCTGTAAGCTCTCTGGGCTATGGGTCATGTCCCGGGGATTAACTCAATGATAAACTCGATATCCCGATCTGGGGGCATACCGGGTAAACCGTCAGGAAACACATCAGGGTATCTACGGACGACCCTAATCCGATCCAAGGTGGGTTGGGCTTGACTCTGATTACAGGTGAAATTTCTAGGTAGCCTTTCCGATATGTGCTCCACTAGTACTCCGGTGCTACTAGTCATGGTGATGGCCTTCTTGGCACAATCAATCATTCCTTGATGCTTGGACATCCGAGTCCATACCCAAGTACTACCTCCAAACCCTTTGTTCCCGTAACAATCAAATTTGCATAAAATTCTATTTCATGTATGATGATGGGCACATCTTTGCAAATTTTTCTAGCTTTGGTTGTGGATCCGGGTATTTGAACTATCATGACATGCTTCAAACTGATGGGTTGAATCTTACTAGTGCATGCAAAATCTTCGGTGACAAAAGAATGCGATGCTCCGGAATCAAACAACACCCTTGCCAGTACGGAGTTAACAGAGAACATACCCAGCACAACATCTGGTGCTTCCTGAGCTTCTTCCGCACTCATGTGAAAGAGGCGGCCGCCGCGGTTGTTGGGGTTGTTGGGGGTGAACTTTTTGCCGGTGGAGACACGGCGTTGCTGTTGGGCAGGTGCAGCGGTGTTGGCGGCGATCTTGGCGAGTCTCTTGGGGCACTCATTGGAAAAGTGTCCCACTACACCACACTCGTAGCAGGTGATGGTGGACTTGTCCTTGGGGGTAACCGGAACAGCGTTGCTCCCGGTCCTTGGTGCAGTGTTGGTGTTGTTGTTGTTGGAGGGGGCTCTCATTGGAGCGCGGTTGAAGTTGGTGTTGTGGTGGACGTAGTTGCTGTTGCCGTGGTTGTTGTTGTGGTGGCCTCCTGGCCTGGAGTTTCCTCCGCTCCGGTGTTGAAAACCGGGGCGTGACATCGGGGTTGGTGGCTTGTTGCTTCTGGGAGGGAATCCTCCGCTTGAGCTGGGGCGATACCTTGAGGTATTACTGGGCCCACTCGTTGCATCATCCTGCGCTTGCGGTTCTCGTTGGCCTGGTTCAGCTTGCCCTCCATCCGGATGGCGGAGTCGACAAGGGCTTCAAGGTCAGCAAATGGAATGTTGACCAGCACGGTCCGCATCTCATCATGTAGTCCGTTCAGGAACCTCTCCTTCCTCTTGTCGGTGGTGTCCGTCTCATCGAGTGCGTACCTTGACAAGGTGAGGAACTTGTCACGGTACTCCACCACCGTCATCCGCCCTCGCTTGAGTTCGCGGAACTCATCCCGCATCTTCTTGATCAGGCCCTGAGGCACATGGTACTTGCTGAACTTGAGCTTGAAGTCAGCCCAAGTCATCATTTGCCCCGCGTTCAATGCGCGGGCACTCGTCCACCAGGCACGTGCAGGTCCCGCCGGATAGTGTGTGGCGAACCGTAACCTTGTCGTTGGCCTCTACTCCGGCCACTTCCAGCATTGTTCTCCATTGTCCGGAGCCAATCGTCCGCATCAAGAGGTTCCTCCGTCTTGCTAAACACCGGTGGGTTGGTGTTCGGAAGTTCTTCGGCTTTGAGCCCGGATGCTCGTGGTTTCCGTGGCCCTGGTTGTTCTGCACAAGCTGCTGTAGGGCAGTGATGTTGGCTTGGCGTTCCGCACGTTCAGCCTCTCGGTCTTCCATCAAGATTTGCAGCATCTGCATCAATGCATCTTGATTGGCGCTTCGAGTGGGAGGGGCCATCTGAACAGGAGATAGATCATGAGACGAGAGGGAAATTTTTATGGCTTATTTTTGGGTTAAAAAAATCGAAAACTTGAGTTCTTTGACATATTGCAATTTAAACACACTTTTATTTTATTCATGATGCAAACATTACAAGCTTACACATAGGAGGGTTTGAAGAACCCTTTCAACAAACTACGATACAATGGGACCGATACAACTCACACCTACGCAAGGTGCACAAGTGGAACTAAGCTTCATCGACATGGATCGGGACGGTGTCATCCATCCCGGCTGTCAGGTGCTCATGGCCATCCTCGTAAGGATAGTAGGCCAGGTCATCATCATCCTCTTCATAGTCGTTGTCGTTGCTCACATAGGAGTAGCCATCCCCTTGGATGTCTTCCCCCTCTCCTTCGCTCTCGAGGGCCTTGAGCTGGTCCTCCTGAGTCTTGATGGTCTCCTTGAGGTTGGCGATCTGGTCGCGGAGGCGGGAGATTTTGTAGTCCTTCTTCGCGTTCTCACGGCGAAGGGTCCTGCGCTCTGCGGCGATGATCTTGGTGATCTCGTCCTTCTGAGCCATCTGGTGGTAGGTGATACGTCTCCGACGTATCGATAATTTCTTATGTTCCATGATACTTTATTGATGATACCTACATGTTTTATGCACATTATATGTCATATTTGTGCATTTTCTGGAACTAACCTATTAACAAGATGCCGAAGTGCCAGCTCTCGTTTTCTCGCTGTTTTTGGTTTCGAAATCCTAGTAACGAAATATTCTCGAATTGGACGAAATCAACGCCCGTGTTCCTATTTTGCCCGGAAGCATCCGGAACACCCGAGAGCCGCCGTGAGGGGCCCCGTGGGCCCCGAGATGACATGGTGGCGCGGCCGGGGCTGGGCCCGCGCCACCCTATGGTGTGGCCGCCCCTTCGACCCTCCTCGCGCCGCCTCTTCGCCTATTTAAAGCCCCCCGCATCGAAAACCCTCACGGAGGAAGCCACGATACGAGAAAAGTTCCGCAGCCGCCGTCATCGCGAAGCCAAGATCCGGGGGACAGGAGTCTCTCGTTCCGGCACCCTGCCGGAGCGGGGAAGTGCCCCCGGAAGGCTTCTCCATCGACACCGCTGCCATCTCCACCGCCATCTTCATCACCGCTGCTGCTCCCATGAGGAGGGAGTAGTTCTCCATCGAGGCTCGGGGCTGTACCGGTAGCTATGTGGTTCATCTCTCTCCTATGTAGTTCAATACAATAATCTCATGAGCTGCCTTACATGATTGAGATTCATATGATGATGCTTGTAATCTAGATGTCATTATGCTAGTCAAGTGGGTTTTACTTATGTGATCTCCGGAGACTCCTTGTCCCACGTGTGTAAAGGTGACAAGTGTGTGCACCGTGTGGGTCTCTTAGGCTATATTTCACGAAGTACTTATTCACCGTTATGAAGAGCGTAGTGAAGTGCTTATTTATATCTCTTTATGATTGCAATGTGCATCGTATCACAATTTATCTATGTGCTACTCTAGTGATGTGTTATTAAAGTAGTTTTATTCCTCCCGCACGTGTGTAAAGGTGACAAGTGTGTGCACCGTGTTAGTACTTGGTTTATGCTATGATCATGATCTCTTGTAGATTGCGAAGTTAACTATTGCTATGATAATATTGATGTGATCTATTCCTCCTACATATGCATGAAGGTGACAAGTGTGCATGCTATGCTAGTACTTGGTTTAGTCTTTTGATCTATCTTACACTTAAGGTTACCTAAACATGAGCATTATTGTGGAGCTTGTTAACTCCGGCATTGAGGGTTCGTGTAATCCTACGCAATGTGTTCATCATCCAACAAAAGTGTAGAGTATGCATTTATCTATTCTGTTATGTGATCAATGTTGAGAGTGTCCACTAGTGAAAGTGTAATCCCTAGGCCTTGTTCCTAAATATCGCTATCGCTGCTTGTTTACTCGTTTTATCGTGTTACTACTCGCCGCAATACTACCACCATCAACTACACGCCGCCAAGCTATTTTCCGGCACCGTTGCTACCGCTCATATTCATTCATACCACTTGTATTTCACTATCTCTTCGCCGAACTAGTGCACCTATTTGGTGTGTTGGGGACACAAGAGACTTCTTGCTTTGTGGTTGCAGGGTTGCATGAGAGGGATATCTTTGACCTCTTCCTCCCTGAGTTCGATAAACCTTGGGTGATCCACTTAAGGGAAAACTTGCTGCTGTTCTACAAACCTCTCGCTCTTGGAGGCCCAACACTGTCTACGTGAAAGGAGGGGGAACGTAGACATCAAGCTATTTTCCGGCGCCGTTGCCGGGGAGGAAAGGTAAAAGGTACTCACACTCCGGACCTCGGCTACTAAGCTATTTTCCGGCGCCGTTGTAAGTACTCAAAGCTATTTCCTTTAGACTCGCAATTGCGACATTTGGTTTCTTGTTTACACTAGTTAGGCATAATGGAAAACAACAAAAATATGAGAGATCTTTATGAACTTTATCTTGAATTAGGACATGATGTGTTTGAAGAAAGAATTAAGAAACCCATGGAACTTTATATGCATGCTAATGGGAATGTTATTACTATGAATGCTTTGAACACCATTGTTGCTAATGCTATGGAAAATTCTAAGCTTGGGGAAGCTGGCTTTGATGAGCATGATATTTTTAGCCCCCAAGCATTGAGGAGAAAATTTACTTTGATGATACTTTGCCTCCCATTTATGATGATTATGATGATAGTAGTCTTTTGTTACCACTTGTTATGGAGGATAAATTTGATTATGATTACAATATACCTCCTATATTTGATAGCTACTTTGTTGAATTTGCTCCCACTACAATTAATAAGAATGACTATGCTTATGTTGGGAGTAGTAATTATTTTATGCATGAGACTCATGATAAGAATGCTTTAAGTGATAGTTATATTGTTGAGTTTGCTCATGATGCTACTGAAAGTTATTATGAGAGAGGAAAATATGGTTGTAGAAATTTTCATGTTACTAAAATGCCTCTCTATGAGCTGAAATTTTTGAAGCTACACTTGTTTTATCTTCCTATGCTTGTTACTTTGCTCTTCATGAACTTGTTTATTTACAAGATTCCTATGCATAGGAAGCATGTTAGACTTAAATGTGTTTTGAATTTGCCTCTTGATGCTCCCTTTTGCTTCAACTTCTATTTCTTGCGAGTGCATCATTAAAACTGCTGAGCCCATCTTAATGGCTATAAAGAAAGAACTTCTTGGGAGATAACCCATGTGTTTTTTTACTACAATACTTTGTTTTGTTGAGTCTTGGAAGTTGTTTACTACTGTAGCAACCTCTCCTTATCATGTTTTTGTGCCAAGTAAAGTTTCTATGTTAAAGTTGATGTTATATTTGGGATCGCTGCGCAGAAACAGCATTGCTGTCTGTCACGAATCTGGGCACAGTTCTCTGTAGAAAATTCGAAAAAATCTGCCAATTTACGAGCGTGATCCTCAGATATGTACGCAACTTTCATTAGTTTTGAGTTTTTCCATTTGAGCAAGTCTGGTGCCATCTTTAAATTCGTCTTTACGGACTGTTCTGTTTTTGACAGATTCTGCCTTTTATTTCGCATTGCCGCTTTTGTTAAGTTGAATGAGTTTCTTTGTTCCATTAACTTTCAGAAGCTTTGTGCAATGTCCAGAAGTGTTAAGAATGATTGTGTCACCTCTGAACATGTGAATTTTGATTATGCACTAACCCTCTAATGAGTTTGCTTGAAGTTTGGTGTGAAGGAAGTTTTCAAGGGTCAATAGAAGAGGGTGATATAATGTGATCGAGAAGAGTGAAAGGTCTAAGCTTGGGGATGCCCCGGTGGTTCATCCCTGCATATTTTAAGAAGACTCAAGCATCTAAGCTTGGGGATGCCCAAGGCATCCCCTTCTTCATCGACAACTTATCGGGTTTCTTCTAGTGAAACTATATTTTTATTCGGTCACATCTTATGTAATTTACTTGGAGCGTCCGTGTGCTTTTATTTTTGTTTTTGTTTTGTTATCTTAGTTCTCTGAATAAGTTCATCCTTGTGTGGGAGAGAGACACGCTCCGCTGGTTC
Source organism: Lolium rigidum (assembly GCF_022539505.1). Lineage (NCBI taxonomy): Eukaryota > Viridiplantae > Streptophyta > Magnoliopsida > Poales > Poaceae > Lolium > Lolium rigidum. The sequence goes on along the minus strand of NC_061508.1, from coordinate 69,492,550 downwards.
GTATGAACACATGTGTTCTTAGCTCATAATATTCATGGCGAAGTTTCCTCTTCGTTAAATTGTTATATGGTTGGAATTGAAAAATGCTACATGTAGTAATTGGTAAAATGTCTTGGATAATGTGATACTTGGTAATTGTTGTGTTCATGTTTAAGCTCTTGCATCATATGCTTTGCACCCATTAATGAAGAAATACATAGAGCTTGCTAAAATTTGATTTGCATATTTGGTTTCTCTAAGGTCTAGATAATATCTAGTATTGAGTTTTGAACAACAAGGAAGACAGTGTAGAGTCTTATAATGTTTACAATATGTCTTTTATGTGAGTCTTGCTGCACTTGTTCGTCCTTGAGTTTGCTTCAAATAACCTTGCTAGCCTAAACCTTGTATCGAGAGGGAATACTTCTCATGCATCCAAAATCCTTGAGCCAACTACTATGCCATTTGTGTCCACCATACCTACCTACTACATGGTATTTCTCCGCCATTCCAAAGTAAATTGCTTGAGTGCTACCTTTAAAATTCCATCATTCACCTTTGCAATATATAGCTCATGGGACAAAATAGCCTTAAAAACTATCGTAGTATTGAATATGTACTTATGCACTTTATATTTTATTAAGTTGCTTGTTGCGCGATAACCATGCTTCGGGGAACGCCATCAACTATTGTTGAATATCATGTGAGTTGCTATGCATGTCCGTCTTGTCCGAAGGTCTATCATTTTAGTGGTTGGAGCATGCAAAATTGTTAGAGAAGAACATTGGGCCGCTAACTAAAGCCATGAACCATGGTGGAAGTTTCAGTTTTGGACATATATCCTCAATCTCATATGAGAACAATAATCATTGCTACATGCTTATGCATTTAAGAGGAGTCCATTATCTCGTTGTCCATGTTGTCCCGGTATGGATGTCTAAGTTGAGAATAATCAAAAGCGAGAAATCCGAAATGCGAGCATTCTCCTTAGACCTTTGTACAGGCGGCATGGAGGTACCCCTTTGTGACACTTGGTTGAAACATGGCATGCGAAGATCCGGTAGTCCAAGTTAAGTAGGACGAGGTGCGGGCACTATTAGTATACTATGCATGAGGCTTGCAACTTGTAAGATATAATTTTCATAACTCATATGCTTTATTACTACCGTTGACAAAATTGTTTCATGTTTTCAAAATAAAAGCTCTAGCACAAATATAGCAATCGATGCTTTCCTCTTTGAAGGACCTTTCTTTTACTTTTATTGTTGAGTCAGTTTACCTATCTCTCTCCACCTCAAGAAGCAAACACTTGTGTGAACTGTGCATTGATTCTTACATACTTGCTTATTGCATTTGTTATATTACTCTATGCTGACAATTATCCATGAGATATACATGTTACAAGTTGAAAGCAACCGCTGAAACTTAATCTTCCTTTGTGTTGCTTCAATGCCTTTACTTTAAATTATTGCTTTATGAGTTAACTCTTATGCAAGACTTATTGATGCCTGTCTTGAAAGTGCTATTCATGAAAAGTCATTGCTTTATGATTCAGTTGGTTTACTCATGTCATTACCATTGTTTTGATCGCTGCATTCATTACATATGTTTACAAATAGTATGATCAAGTTTATGATGGCATGTCACTTAAGAAATTATCTTTGTTATCGTTTTACTCGCTTCGGGACGAGCAGAACTAAGCTTGGGGATGCTGATACGTCTCCGACGTATCGATAATTTCTTATGTTCCATGATACTTTATTGATGATACCTACATGTTTTATGCACATTATATGTCATATTTGTGCATTTTCTGGAACTAACCTATTAACAAGATGCCGAAGTGCCAGTTCCTGTTTTCTGCTGTTTTTGGTTTCGAAATCCTAGTAACGAAATATTCTCGGAATTGGACGAAATCAACGCCCGGGTTCCTATTTTGCCCGGAAGCATCCAGAACACCCGAGAGCCGCCGGGGGGGGCCCTGTGGGCCCCAGATGACATGGTGGCGCGGCCAGGGCTGGGCCCGCGCCACCCTATGGTGTGGCCGCCCCTTCGACCCTCCTGCGCCGCCTCTTCGCCTATTTAAAGCCCCTGCATCGAAAACCCTTACGGAGGAAGCCACGATACGAGAAAAGTTCCAGAGCCGCCGTCATCGCGAAGCCAAGATCTGGGGGACAGGAGTCTCTGTTCCGGCACCCTGCCGGAGCGGGGAAGTGCCCCCGGAAGGCTTCTCCATCGACACCGCTGCCATCTCCACCGCCATCTTCATCACCGCTGCTGCTCCCATGAGGAGGGAGTAGTTCTCCATCGAGGCTCGGGGCTGTACCGGTAGCTATGTGGTTCATCTCTCTCCTATGTAGTTCAATACAATAATCTCATGAGCTGCCTTACATGATTGAGATTCATATGATGATGCTTGTAATCTAGATGTCATTATGCTAGTCAAGTGGGTTTTACTTATGTGATCTCCGGAGACTCCTTGTCCCACGTGTGTAAAGGTGACGAGTGTGTGCACCGTGTGGGTCTCTTAGGCTATATTTCACGAAGTACTTATTCACTGTTATGAAGAGCGTAGTGAAGTGCTTATTTATATCTCTTTATGATTGCAATGTGCATCGTATCACAATTTATCTATGTGCTACTCTAGTGATGTGTTATTAAAGTAGTTTTATTCCTCCTGCACGTGTGTAAAGGTGACGAGTGTGTGCACCGTGTTAGTACTTGGTTTATGCTATGATCATGATCTCTTGTAGATTGCGAAGTTAACTATTGCTATGATAATATTGATGTGATCTATTCCTCCTACATATGCATGAAGGTGACGAGTGTGCATGCTATGCTAGTACTTGGTTTAGTCTTTTGATCTATCTTACACTTAAGGTTACCTAAACATGAGCATTATTGTGGAGCTTGTTAACTCCGGCATTGAGGGTTCGTGTAATCCTACGCAATGTGTTCATCATCCAACAAAAGTGTAGAGTATGCATTTATCTATTCCGTTATGTGATCAATGTTGAGAGTGTCCACTAGTGAAAGTGTAATCCCTAGGCCTTGTTCCTAAATATCGCTATCGCTTGCTTGTTTCATTGTTTTACTGTGTTACTACTCGCTGCAATACTACCACCATCAACTACACGCCAGCAAGCTATTTTTCGGCACCGTTGCTACTTGCTCATATTCATTCATACCACTTGTATTTCACTATCTCTTCGCCGAACTAGTGCACCTATTTGGTGTGTTGGGGACACAAGAGACTTCTTGCTTTGTGGTTGCGGGGTTGCATGAGAGGGATATCTTTGACCTCTTCCTCCCTGAGTTCGATAAACCTTGGGTGATCCACTTAAGGGAAAACTTGCTGCTGTTCTACAAACCTCTGCTCTTGGAGGCCCAACACTGTCTACAGGAAAGGAGGGGGAACGTAGACATCAGTAGGCAAAGTTGGCGAGGGCGCGAGCGTTGTCGAGCTGGACGTAGGTCTCGCACAGCATGTAGTCGGTGTGGTCCACGTGGGACTTCAACTCGGGGTGGGGCGAGAGGTCCATCGGTGCCCCCATGGAGTCGTGCCTTGCCATGTGGAAGTAGCGGGTTCCCCGGATTCGGGGCAGCTCCAGCCCGCACAGACGGGCTAGTGCTTCCTTCATGGCCCGAGCAAGGCCGTCCATCCGAGCTGTTCTCTCGGAAGGAGAACTGGATCCTGCTGGTCGGGGGTGACTCGGGCGTCCCGCGGAGGTCAGCGCAGATGATCCACTGCATCTGTCCTCCGAGCTGGTCGGTGACCTGTCCCCCGAAGAACTCCGGGAAGGGGCGTCCGAGAAACAGGGAGAGCTCAGTCAGGTCCTGCTCGAAGATGAGGCCTCCAGCGTTGCCTAGGCGGTAAGACTCCGTCTGAGCGAAGTGCTCCATCTGTAGAGACATGGATGAGTAAGTTAGAGAAGTGCAAGTGTTCAAACTTTTAATTTCATTGTAAGAAGAAGACATGAACTTGTTATTTTGCAAAGGATCTCAAAGGTAAGAGTGTGAGTAGGTTTTCATAACTATTTCTTTCATTAGTTTTGAATCTATGTGTTTCAAACGTCCATTCTAAACTAGGGGCTTCTAAGGTCAAACAATGGCTCTGATACCAACTTGTCAACACCCGGATTTTTAAGTCCAGATGCCTATTATGTCATACATCGCAATCCCAGGAATATTGTTGTTGCGAGACATAACAGTTGAATACCATAGAGTCATCATTTATTACAACACATAAAGTCTTACACCATATATTACATTTATTTCATATTACACAAATAGTTGACCTAAACGATCAACGAACATAGATAACTAGCGGAAGCGTCGTAGTAGGTGGAACTATCTATCCACAGGCCAACGCTTGACGTTAGAAACATCCTAGTTCTGGTAGACGTCTTGTTGACCGTCATCCTCGTACTGTTGCTCCTCTTCATAGTCTGGCATTGGAATAGCCAGGGACACAGCCATGAGTACTTAAGTACTCGCAAACTAACACTAATGTAAGTAATTATCAACATTAATGGTTGCTAAGCTCTAGGTTTATTTGCATAAAGCCAAGTTTATTTTGTAAGTATTTAGTAAAGATGCTTGAATCTCTAGACTAACTCAAGTGGGAACATTAGTGTCATTCCCACCACCTCAGTGGTGTTGTTTCACAATTCAAGTGACCGTTCAAAAACATCATTCCTTTTTAAGACAAGTCTGACAACGGAACAATATGGCCTTTCCAATCGTCCCTAACCGTGGACACGGCTATTCGAATAGGTTTAACACTCTGCAGAGGTTGTACTCTTGTGCCACAACTTTTGATTACATCCATCGGGATAACCCCGAATCATCGTAACTCAGTACGCGGATCATCAACCATAACCTTCCACTTAGATAACCTAGCATAGGCACCTCTCCCCATGAGCTTGGCCTCCCGGTGAAGACACACCGTCAACCCGGGAACTGCACAGGGCTTGGGTCGTATATTCACCTCATATTCACATCATTTCACTTTCAACGGAGGCAGCCTCGGCATAACCCCTATGATGCTTGTTTAGAGGGAACCCATACTAAGCTACATAAGCTTCTAGTTAAGCCCTACCCATAATCAGGTATTGTGGGGGTACTTGTATAATTGGAAGGGTATCTCATCCGAACCCAATCATCAGTTTTCACAAACCTTCACCAAGTCATTCACTTCTCTTTCACTTTCAAAATTCTTTCAAAGTCATTTCATTTCACCTTGTTCCCATCTAGAGTAGTCAATTTTATTTATTTGGAAATAGCATCTAGTCATGAGGGGGTGCTATCTAGCTTGATTTGCTTATGCTAACCTTGACACTCTTGTTCTATTCTAAACCAAGTGAATCATGAATCAAAAGTGCTTTGAAAAAACAATACTTGAAATAAAATCAAAGTAAAACATGGGATAGGATCCTTAAGCATAAAGTAATATGTAATGGTGCCTTGCTCATGAAGAGCTTTGCATTAAAGTGGCTTGCAAGAGTATTAGCTTGCCTTGGTTGGGATAGGAGTCAAAGTTCTCCTCCTCCTCCTGGTTGTAGCCTTCCTCCTCCGGGTATTCCTCGAGACTAGCGTCTATATACGAATACAAGGTATAACGATCACTACACACAAACTTAAGTGCTAAGCTAATCACACACCAAATTGCACACAAGTATATGCTAACATCACACTTTATTATAATGGTGATTTAATTCCTTGTTTTAAAGAAAAGTAATTTCCTCTCATTATAATTATTTATTAAAATTTCTCTTTAATGTCTTGGAGGAGATAATTCCCTCTCATTGAATTTTATGAAGATTTAATCTCTTCAAATAATAATAAGGTATGAGTATTAGTTGACCAAGGTCAACACTTCATATCTATTATTTGAGAGGGAAATTTAAATGAGGGCTACACCTCATGCATTTTAATATTAGCATGCTCATGATTTAATTTCTCTAAGTAATCAAGCATGAGGTTTATTAGACCAAAGTCAGTACCTCTATTTGAATTACTTAAGATCACAATTTAAATGAGAGCATAGCTCTCATACTATTTACTAATTAATTTGTATGAGTTAAATGGACTAGAAATGGCTCCATAGCCATTATTTAATTCTAGTTCATGATCATGCAAAACAACTATACTATATTTTTGCATAAACAATTAGGGGGTATCAATTGTGATTTATGAGAGTTGGAATCAACTTAAAATCATTTATAGATGATTTTTAATATTTATTTGAAGTTGGAAAAGGCTCTGCCTTGGTATTTTTATCATTTAAATTCTACAAATAAATTGGAAGTGAGGCCAGTGGCATTGTTTAGATAATTTCCTAAGCTTTCCAAATATATAAAATTTACTAAATTTGGTTCAGTGGATTTTGTTGTATTTAAATTTGAAAAAGCATCTGCAAGTATATTCAAATTAAACAGAAAAATAGAATTTGAATTACTGGGCTTGGCGGGAAGGCTAGATGGGCTAAACGGGCGAAAACGAGGTGGGCCGGCCCAGCAGCGTGTCGCCCACGCGCGGGCCGCCTGACATGGTGGGCTCCACCAGTCAGTCTCACTTAAAACCCGAAACGGTATGGGTTAATGGGGTGCGTTGGATCAGAACGCGATCGTGCGGTGCACGATCGTCGTCTTCTCCGGCGAGAGGCCGAGGTTCTGGCGGCTAGCCTAGGGGGTCGGAGGGCGTACCGGTGTTCCCGCGAGGTTCTGGAGGGTGCGAGGCGGTGTTGTCGACGGTGAGGAAGCTCCCGGTAGCAGTGGCGAGGCTCGGGGCGGCGTGAATCGACGACGGTGATCTGCGGGCTCCGGCGGCTTCAAGCTCCAAATTGCGGCGGCTCCGGCGATGATTTGGTGTATGGTTTGGTCGAGGCGAAGCAGTGAGGTGAGGCGATCGTGGTGGTGTGAAGGAGAAGGCCGCGGGAGGTCTCTATTTATAGAGGGGAGGGGGTGCTGTGGGTGCCGTGGGTGGTCGTCGACGGCGTGGCCTCTCCGGTGCTCGAAGGGGCAAGCGGAGGACAGCACTCGATTGGCGACGGCATGGCGAGGCTCTGGGTACAGCGAAAGCGTCCAGGGGTCGATGGGACGGCTCGGGCGCTTGATGATCATGCCACGGTACCCGCGGCATGGCTTCGACGGTGGCGACGGCGACAGGTCCTCCGGCGATGCTCGAGTGTGGCTAGCGCGTAGAGGTACTGGTGGCGATGCTCGGTGCAGGGAATGGGCGATAGGCAGGGGCGCGAGCGTGGGTACGGCGCCATGCTCTGGCGCGTCCAGTGCGCGCTCACCGCGTGCACTGGCATGCCGTGGCATGTCCTGGGCGCGCATGGGCACGCTTGGTGCGGCCAATGCCGTGCCTTGGCGACTTTGGGCCATGCTGGGTGATGATCGTCATGTACTGGGCTAGCTCCTAGACATGGTGATCGATCAAGGGGAGAGCCAGAGAGAGAGAGAGCTTGGTGGCCGGCATGGGCATGGCAGGGTGTAGTTTAGGGTTTCTCCTCCATTCAAACAGCACGGGCAAGGACTGGCAATGATGCAGGGGTACTAGAGGGGTAATGATCATCAAGATTCACCAAGGGTTCAGTGCAAAATCTGTTGGATATTGCAAGGTTTGATCAATTCTGTTTTGTGCCTGCCAAGTGCTCGACAGAATGGCCGCAAGAGAAAAATATTTAAAATTTGAAATTCTTTTTGGTGGAGCTCATTCATATAAATAATGTGATCTAATGATGGTGGTGATAGTCATTTTAGTGCTGGTTTGCAAAGTTTCCAAAAAGTGCTCATCTTCACATTGTTTCAAAGTCTCTTCTTGTCAAACCTATACTGGTCAACCTGGTCAACTATAGCAGTGGTGGTCAACATGAGAAGTGTTCACCTTGACTTGGTCTTGGATGAGGTGAAGAAAGTTAGGGTTGTTTGGTTTAAGATTCTTCCAAACCAGTAGGTGTAAAGAGGGCAACATTTTATAATTGGCCACTTTGACCATTATCATATGTATGTACAATTTGAATTTTCCTTTGATTTGAATCTAGTTTCTTCTATGCATTTATGTTTGTTTTTGTTATATAAGAGTTTTACAAGCATTGGATCAAGCCTTGGTGGCCTTGGTTGAAGATTTGAAATATTGGCTTAATGTGTATGTGAGGGTTTTTGGTTATTTTGCATTTCTTGAATTTCTCTCAACTTGAGATGATATGATCATGGTTTAGGGTTTAAGTACCATTGATCCATACTATTACACTCATCATGGCAATTGCACACCAAAAACACATACTATGCATGAGACTATATATAGCACTATATGAGTAAATAAAGTTTTTGTTTGTTGTAAAAATTGAGTATTTGAAATCCCTCTTTATTTATTTATTGTTGAAAACTTGAGGTGTTACACACTAGTGAAAGTATGATCCCTAGGCCTTGTTTCCAATACTGCAAACACCGCTTATTTACTGTTTTGTTGCATGTTTACTCGCTGCCATATTTTATTCAGATTGCTATTACCACTCATATACATCCATACTACTTGTATTTCACTATCTCTTCGTCGAACTAGTGCACCTATACATCCGACAAGTGTATTAGGTGTGTTGGGGACACAAGAGACTTCTTGCTTTGTGGTTGCAGGGTTGCATGAGAGGGATATCTTTGACCTCTTCCTCCCTGTGTTCGATAAACCTTGGGTAATCCACTTAAGGGAAACTTGTTGCTGTTCTACAAACCTCTGCTCTTGGAGGCCCAACACTGTCTACAAGAATAGAAGCACCCGTAGACATCAAGCACTTTTCTGGCGCCGTTGCTGGGGAGGAAAGGTAAAAGGTACTCACACTCCGGATCTCGGCTACTAAGCTATTTTCCGGCGCCGTTGTAAGTACTCGAAGCTATTTCCTTTAGACTCTGCAATTGTGACATTTGGTTTCTTGTTTACACTAGTTAGGCATAATGGACAACAATAACCTTCTTATTCTATTTCCTGATTTAAGACATGGATGGTTTGATGCGAAAATTAAAAAACCCATGGAACATATTAATATGAATGCTTTGAACACTATTGTTGCTAATGCTATGGAAAATTCTAAGCTTGGGGAAGCTGGCTTTGATGAGCATGATATTTTTAGTCCCCCAAGTATTGAGGAGAAAATTTACTTTGATGATATTATGCCTCCTATATTTGATGATGAGAATAATAATGATAGCTACTTTGTTGAATTTGCTCCCACTACAACTAATAAAATTGATTATGCCTATGTGGAGAGTAACAATTTTATGCATGAGACTCATGATAACAATGCTTTATGTGATAGTTATATTGTTGAGTTTGCTCATGTTGCTACTGAAAGTTATTATGAGAGAGGGAAACATGGTTATATGCATCTTAATAATATTAAGTTTCCCCTCTTTATGTTGAGAATCTTGAAAATTGCGCTTGTGTTGCTTTTCTATGCTTGCCACTTTGTTCTTCATGAATTTATTTGTGTACAATATTCCTTTTCATAGGAAGCATGTTAGGCTTAAATATGTTTTGAATTTGCTTCTTGATGTTCTCTTTTGCTTCATTGTCTATTTTCATGAGAGCATCATTAAAACTGCTGAGCCCATCTTAATGGCTATAAAGAAAGAACTTCTTGGGAGATAACCTATGTGTTTTTTTTTACTACAGTACTTTGTTTTATATTTGAGTCTTGGAAGTTGTTTACTACTGTAGCAACCTCTCCTTATCATGTTTTTGTGCCAAGTAAAGTTTCTATGTTAAAGTTGATGTTATATTTGGGATCGCTGCGCAGAAACAGCATTGCTGTCTGTCACGAATTCTGGCACAAGTCTCTGTAGAAAATTCGAAAAAATATGCCAATTTACGAGCGTGATCCTCAGATATGTACGCAACTTTCATTAGTTTTGAGTTTTTCCATTTGAGCAAGTCTGGTGCCATTTTAAAATTCGTATTTACGGACTGTTCTGTTTTTGACAGATTATGCCTTTTATTTCGCATTGCCATATTTGCCATGTTGGATGAATTTCTTTGATCCATTAATGTCCAGTAGCTTTGTGCAATGTCCAGAAGTGTAAAGAATGTTTGTGTCACCTCTGAATATGAGAATTATTAATTGTGCACTAACCCTCTAATGAGTTTGCTTGAAGTTTGGTGTGAAAGAAGTTTTCAAGGGTCAAGAGAGGAGTATGATATACTATGATCAAGAGGAGTGAAAGCTCTAAGCTTGGGGATGCCCCGTGGTTCACCCCTGCATATTCTAAGAAGACTCAAGCGTCTAAGCTTGGGGATGCCCAAGGCATCCCCTTCTTCATCGACAAAGTATCAGGTTCCTTCTCTTGAAACTATATTTTTATTCGGTCACATCTTATGTATTTTACTTGGAGCGTCTGTTTGTTTTTATTTTTGTTTAGTTTAAATAAGTTCATCCTTGTGTGGGAGAGAGACACGCTCCGCTGGTTCATATGAACACATGTGTTCTTAGCTTTTAATGTTCATGGCGAAGGTTGAAACTCGCTCGTTAATTGTTATATGGTTGGAAACAGAAAATGCTACATGTAGTAATTGGTAAAATGTCTTGGATAATGTGATACTTGGCAATTGTTGTGCTCATGTTTAAGCTCTTGCATCATATACTTTGCACCCATTAATGAAGAAATACATAGAGCTTGCTAAAATTTGGTTTGCATATTTGGTCTCTCTAAAGTCTGGATAATTTCTAGTATTGAGTTTTGAACAACAAGGAGGACGGTGTAGAGTTTTATAATGTTTACAATATGTCTTTTATGTGAATTTTGCTGCACCAGTTCATCCTTGTGTTTGTTTCAAATAAACCTTGCTAGCCTAAACCTTGTATCGAGAGGGATTACTTCTCATGCATCCAAAATCCTTGAGCCAACCACTATGCCATTTGTGTCCACCATACCTACCTACTACATGGTATTTCTCCGCCATTCCAAAGTAAATTGCTTGAGTGCTACCTTTAAACAATTCAAAAGTTATTACCTCTTATTTGTGTCAATATTTTATAGCTCATGAAGAAGTATGTGGTGTTTATCTTTCAATCTTGTTGGGCAACTTTCACCAATGGACTAGTGGCTTCATCCGCTTATCCAATAATTTTGCAAAAAGAGCTGGCAATGGGATTCCCAGTCCCAAATTAATTAAAAAAAATAGACACTCCTCCATGGTATGTGATTGTTGGACGGCACCCGAAAGATTCGGTTAGCCATGGCTTGAGAAAGCAAAGGTGGGGAGGAGTGTCATCATAATAAAACTAAAATAAAAAGGCACTCCTTCATGGTATGAGATTGTTGGCAAGCACCCGAGGATTCGGTTAGCCATGGTTTGTGAAAGAAAGGTTGGAAGGAGTGCCACCCAAAAATAAAATAAAATGGGAGCCGCTCTTTGAAGGTTTGTCTGGCAAGGGGGTTAGAGTACCCACTACCATTCGTTGACAACAACAAACACCTCTCAAAACTTTACTTTTATGCTCTCTTTATGTTTTCAAAATAAAAGCTCTAGCACAAATATAGCAATCGATGCTTTCCTCTTTGAAGGACCTTTCTTTTACTTTTATTGTTGAGTCAGTTTACCTATCTCTCTCCACCTTAAGAAGCAAACACTTGTGTGAACTGTGCATTGATTCTTACATACTTGCTTATTGCATTTGTTATATTACTCTATGTTGACAATTATCCATAAGATATACATGTTACAAGTTGAAAGCAACCGCTGAAACTTAATCTTCCATTGTGTTGCTTCAATGTCTATACTTTAAATTATTGCTTTATGAGTTAACTGTTATGCAAGACTTATTGATGCCTATCTTGAAAGTGCTATTCATGAAAAGTCATTGCTTTATGATTCAGTTGTTTACTCATGTCATTACCATTGTTTTGATCACTGCATTCATTACATATGTTTACAATATGATCAAGTTTATGACGGCATGTCACTTCAGAAATTATCTTTGTTATCGTTTTACCTGCTCGGGACGAGCAGTAACTAAGCTTGGGGATGCTGATACGTCTCCGACGTATCGATAATTTCTTATGTTCCATGCCACATTATTGATGATATCTACATGTTTTATGCACACTTTATGTCATATTCGTGCATTTTCCGGAACTAACCTATTAACAAGATGCCGAAGTGCCGTTCCTCGTTTTCTCGTTGTTTTTGGTTTCAGAAATCCTAGTAACGAAATATTCTCGGAATCGGACGAAATCAACGCCCAGGTTCCTATTTTTCCCGGAACCATCCAGAACACCCGAGAGCCGCCAGAGGGAAGCCCTGGGGGCCCCACACCACACCCTGGCGCGGCCAGAGGGGGGGCCGCGCCGCCCTATGGTGTGGTGGCCCCAGGCCCCCTCTGAGGCTGCCCTTCCGCCTATTTAAAGCCTCCGTCGCGAAAACCCTATGACGATTGACGAAACTCCAGAAAGACTCCAGGGGCGCCGCCACATCGCGAAACTCCAATTCGGGGGACAGAAGTCTCTGTTCCGGCACCCTGCCGGGACGGGGAATTGCCCCCGGAGCCATCTCCATCGACACCACCTCCATCTTCACCGCCATCGCTGTTCCCATGATGAGGAGGGAGTAATTCTCCCCTGGGGCTGAGGGCTCTACCGTAGCTATGTGGTTAATCTCTCTCTCGTACTCCAATACGATGATCTCATGAGCTGCTTTACATGATTGAGATCCATATGATGAGCTTTGTATCGCTACTAGTTATGTGCTACTCATGTGATGTTATTAAAGTAGTCTATTCCTCCTGCATGGTGTAAAGGTGACTAGTGTGTGCACCGTGTGGTTCTTGTCGTAGGCTATGATCATTATCTCTTGTAGATTGTGGAGTTAATTGTCATTATGATAGTATTGATGTGATCTATTCCTCCTTCATAGTGTAATGTGGACGAGTGTGTGCGCTATGTTAGTTCTTGGTTTATTTTGCAATGATCTATTATGCTCTAAGGTTACTTAAACATGAATATCGAATGTTGTGGAGCTTGTTAACTCCGGCATTGAGGGTTCGTGTAATCCTATGCAATGAATGGTGTTCATTATCAAACAAGAGTGTATGTAGCACAAATGAGAGAAGTTATTATTTATTATGCGATCAATGTTGAGAGTATCCACTAGTGAAAGTATGATCCCTAGGCCTTGTTTCCAATACTGCAAACACCGCTTATTTACTCGTTTTGTTGCATGTTTACTCGCTGCCATATTTTATTCAGATTGCTATTACCACTCATATACATCCATACTACTTGTATTTCACTATCTCTTCGCCGAACTAGTGCACCTATACATCCGACAAGTGTATTAGGTGTGTTGGGGACACAAGAGACTTCTTGCTTTGTGGTTGCGGGGTTGCATGAGAGGGATATCTTTGACCTCTTCCTCCCTGAGTTCGATAAACCTTGGGTAATCCACTTAAGGGAAACTTGCTGCTGTTCTACAAACCTCTGCTCTTGGAGGCCCAACACTGTCTACAAGAATAGAAGCACCCGTAGACATCACTGCTCTCTGCTTTATCCTTGCTATGGCGATCTGCAAGTCCTGCCATGTTGATATCAAAAGAGAAACCTGGCTCGCGTCTTATGCAGTGACTGAGATCCACCATGTTGACGTCAGGAAACGGATGCGTGTCAACTCTCATGGCAAACTGACCGAAGAGTAATCGGCCTTGTTCTATCGCCATTTGAATCTGTCCGCGCAAGACTTTGCAGTCGTTGGTGGCATGGGTGAACGTGTGATGCCATTTGCAGTATGGCCTGCCGTTCATCTCTTGTAACGTGGGGATTTTGTGGCCTTCGGGTAACTTCAGCTGTTTTTCCTTTAGCAGCAAAATCAAAAATTTGCTCCGTCTTGCTTAAATCAAAGTCAAACCCTTTTGCAGGCCCTGGTTGTTTCACCCACTTGCAGGACACGGGTTCTGCCCCCCTAGTCCATTCAGCTACAGCGACTTCCTGATCTCCTGCAGAATCTTCATCTTCTTCCGTCTCGATCAGGGCGACGCGCTTGAACTTGTCCTGGTACAATTCTGGGTGGCGCTGTTCATACGATGTCAATTTCTGAACCATATGCGCCAGTGAATTGTAGTCTGCTTGAAAGGTCACATCTTTGAGCGGCGCCGACGGGCTCGCTATCGCCGGCTCGACTCGCTTCCTTCTCAGATAAACGAACCGAATAACATCGGTTCCTGACGGTCCTGAAGCGCTGGATGTATTCAGACACCGTCTCTCCTCGCCTTTGCCGAACCTGGGTCAGATCGGCAATGCCAGCTTCAGTAGCTTCTGAATGATACTGTATGTGAAACTGCTCTTCCAGTTGCTTCCATGTTCGAACCGAATCTGGTGGCAACGAGGTGTACCATCCAAAGGCTGGACCCGTGAGAGATTGTGAAAAGAACCTCACACGTAGCTGGTCTGAAGCTGAGACCATGCCCAACTGTGCCAAATATCGGCTCACGTGCTCAATTGAGCTAGATCCTTCGATCCACCGAATTTTGTGAAGTCGTGGAGCCGATACTTAGGCGGTAGTGGGATTAGGTCATACTCGTTGGGATACGGCTTGGAATAGCCGATCATTCTCTTCTTCGGCAGGATACCAAACTGGTCTCTCAAGATTGCAGTAATCTGATCCAACGTAGGAGCTGCGGAGGTTGAGCTTTCATGACTTGTTCCGGTGGCATATTTAGCTAGCCACGCCTGTTTCTCGGCATCCGCTCCGGAACCGCCTCCTGCTCGTGGCAATCCCTCCGGCTGTGGCGGTCCCTCTCCGCCGTAACCCGGCTCATCCGAGTTGTTGCGATCCGGCACGTATGTGCACACGTATCCATGTGGAATCTCCTTGGGCGGCTCATACAGGAATTTGTAATCGCCAGGATCACCTCCAACCTTGTAGACGACGTACGCCGGTGAACCTTGTTGCTGTGGAGCTGCAACCGTGTATGGCAGTGGTGGTCTAGTGTAGAACGGTATTTCTCCCTGGTGAGTTCCTAGAGCAGGTCCTGAAGGAGAATACTGATGCTTCATGATTTCTTGCACCACGTGAAGCGCAACACGCTCCAAAGTGTTCACCAGGCTCTCAGAATGCCGATGTAGAGAATGAGCAATGGCATAGTTAATTTCCTGTCGCAGGGCTGCGGTACGTTCCTCCGAAGGGAGAGATAGATCTAGTCCCTCTAACGCGCCTTCGGGTTGGAACCCTTTGAACTTAATGCCGTGCGAACGGGTCTTCTCGAAAGAGCCGATGAGATCGGCTTCGAAGATGGCCTTGAGATCATCATATTTCTTCTTGTGCTCAGCAGGCAGATCTTCGTACTTGATCGGTTCTTCCGCCATCTCGGATGTTGACGTGGTTGTTGCGGAAGATTGTCCCACCGGGCGTGCCAGAATGTGTTGCCTGCCAAAACCCACCGGCGAGCAGTGGTTAAGCAACACGAAGAGCCGGGAGGCTTCCAAGACTGCAGGGGCCCTGGTCCCTCGACGTCGTCCCGCAAATGTTCCGGCACACGACCTGGCGGTTGCAAGGGCGTGCCACCTGACCTATACCTGGTCAGGAAGGTGTTGGATTGCTTCGATTAGATTCCTGCATGGCAGATACGTAAACATTAAATACGAGCCCAATCGGCTCTCAGGTTGCCTTGTGGATCGGCTCAAAGAGCCGATCGCCCCATGGTTCACGTCGGGTTAACGATGACATGGGGCTCCTGCTTGATCAATATAAAGTTAAACCAATCTACGACAGTTTATGGTTTTCACCGCATGATCGGAACATCCTACGCGTAGTTGAGCCTAATAGACACGAAAGATAATGGAATACTAACCCTAAAAGAGGCCTAAAAACCAGCATTAAGTTAATTCCTGGAACATCCCTCTTAGGACTAACGAACCATACCTTACGCACTACCGGATCGTTCAACCCGTTTGCAAGGCCTAACCATACAGATATTAAACCAATCCTTGAAGAATCAAGGAGCAACTATAACAGATTAGATCTACTAAATAACGAACAAGCAAGGTGCTGCCATTACACCTAGGTAGGTATAAGGGCAGCTAGATATCGTGGGACGGCATGGCTAAGCAAATATGCACGAGAAAAGCATCCATGCAAGCCCCAAAACACCTAAGATAAATAGTGCTACTCGCCATCAACAACGCTTCAGCACGAGCAACACAAGATAAACGAATAAACATACGCTGCCTAGATCGTAAGATGCGATCTAGGCAACATGATGCTTAGCCGGAAGAAACTCTCGAAAGAAGGGGTGACGATGCGCCTGGTTTGTGTTTGTTGTGAACGTGATTGTCCTCCTTTTCCGATAACCCTAGATACATACTTATAGTCCAAGAGACTTTCTAATTCGGGCGTGCACCTAACCGTGCACGGGTTAAACTCTATCTTTTAATTCTAAACTAAGATGCAATCTACTATATTTACAGATACACGGGCAATCTAGCCCAAACTTCTTCGTGCAAGGCCGCTTCAAAGACGCTCCACGTGTATATCCTTCAAGCCCATCTTCACTTACGGCCCATCTCCTGATTTGGCTAAAATCTGGTGATAACACATACTATCATCATATTTAATATTTTGTAGAATCTCAATGCAAATGTGTGTACATGATGTGTTTGCCATTAAGTTTTATAGTTTTACGTGCTATGATACAGTATCATATTATGATACCACTCTCATCTCTCACCTCATTAATTGGTGTGCCACATCAGATTTTTGCCAACATAGCATGCATGATACTACTTATAATACTCTCATTGTGGCTAGTCTTAGGATATTTGATATCGCATTAACTCCAAAGCTCCCCAAGCCACCCACGCCTCTTTACTCGTATCTTTTCTTTCTCTTCCATCGCAAGTGCAGCTAATTCAGTTAGTTTTTCAATGAATATTAAAAAAATTATCTCAAAGATTTTTATGAAGAACTAGTTGAAGATTTATTTTAGAAAGATGGCACGTTTCGACTAAAAATTAGCACTTTTGAATTCTTGGATTGCATTTTCACATGATGCACTTTTTTTAATTTATTTACCACATACTACAATCATTCCTATAAATAAGACGCACACACATTTCAATGTGAACCTTGACCAAATAAATAGGACAACAATATCACGATCATATACATAAGCAACATTGTTAGAATCGTGTTGGAAAATGCTTTCTAGTTATACCAGTTTTATATCAAATATTTTTTATATACTTCATCCTGAAAAATATGTTTCAACTTCATCAAAACTTGTATGTATCTACAAACTAATTAAACTCATCTGAATACATGTATATCTAGATAAAATTGAAACATCCTTTTTAAATAGAGAGATATAGATTAATATTTTTTCAAAGATAAAATACGTAAAACAAGAACATATTGTTTATTAAAATGAAGTGAGTTTCTTTTTTTTTGAGATAATGAAATGGAGTGAGTAATCTACACTACTTAAAAAGGAGGAACATGTTCCTTATTCTGCCTCACGTATTACTACGTCAATTTTTGGTCGTCCGGCTCCCCGTGGGTTCGTCGTTTCGTCCCCATCAGCACTCATGGGCCAAGCCCAACGAAACCCACCTACCCTCCAACCTCAACCTTGCTTCGCTTTCTCTGAGTACTTTTCCTCGACGAGGGAATGCCGCCGCCGCCCGGGAACAAGTAGTTCCCTGTGAGCTCGCCGTCGCCGTCTTCCAGGCGCGGCCCGTCGAGGGCACACCTCACTCATCGCCGTCGTCCTCCGCGCGTGGCCGGCCACGAAAGCTTCCACTTGATCTCGTCCTCCTCCACGCGCGGGACCCGGAGGTCGCCAGCGTCCTACTCGCCGGGCCATGCAAGCTCGCCTCACCATCGACCTCAGCCCCATGTCCAACCAAGCAACACTCAAGTACCACATGATCTCCGCCCACTGCTGTCAAGGGCACATTGCGCCCGGGACAAGTCGGATCTGGGCAGGAAGGGCCGGTATCTGTCTGAACTTTTGAATATTGTTACTTTTTAATGCATGTGAATCTTTATTGTTACTTGTCAGTTTCAATTTCTGCCATATACGTATGGTCCTTTGTAGGTGGAATTTTGAATTTGAGATCTCAACTTATGTTGACTGCTTTACTGTTGCCCAGTACCATCTCTGCTTCAAAATATACATGAAGTAAATTCTTGCGTGGAGAAGGCTAAAGGCAAGATCTATGCTTTTTCATGTTCCTGTCACAGTCAAGGCTTGTTGTTTTAATTATAATTGCTACTTCGTATGTGTTGGTCGATGTGGCCATTTTTTCCCCTTCTGAACGACCACGATGCTCTTCCACTAATTAACCTCCTGATTTAGTTCAGTTGTGCAGCTTACAGTAGTTGCCAGGTCACGATGTGCTGGACCTGGAGTGTTGATTCCAGTAAGCTTCGTGGTTCAGGCTATCGACACGGGTGGAGGGACGAGCGTGGAGATGGACAGGCGTGCGCCGCTCTGCTCTGTGGTGGTGACCATCAATACTAAGCTGAAGGATATGGGGTCCCTGGCGAGAGCACGCCGCCTCAGCTCTCCGTTCAGAGTTCCTCCCCAACAGCGTATATATTTGTGCATACATTCGATGGTTTTGGCTATTATTTATAGAGTTTAGAGATGCTTCCCTTAATTTATTCCTGGTCATAGATGCACAATATCTTTGAGAACTTATCTGATGCTACCTGAATTCTCCGTGAGATCAAATTACACAGGCTATTGAGACATCCTGATATAGTTGAGATTAGGCATATAATGTTACCTCAATCCAGGAGGAGCTTCTAGGATATTTATCTTCTTTTTTAGTTGATGGATGCAGACCTCCACAAAGTCATCAAGGTCAATAGTAACCAAACAGCACCATCTATTCTCTCTATCTGATGCTATGTGCACTGAAATTTATCCATACCGGTATGCTACTTTTCTAAATTGAAATCCGAGTTACCATATAGTTTTCCATTATTATGTTATAATCTTTATTAAGTATCTAGGGGTAGTTCTTTTTGCACTTAACCCTGGACACTTATTTTCTATCTATCTTTAATACAAGAAACTATTAAAGAAGGTATGAAAAGCAGGCAACAACTAACTGCTAAAAAATGTCTTCTCAAGAAAAAAGAAGACTGCACTGCCAACGGTTGGAAGTCTTGATTTATTTGTTCAGTGATTTTGGTACCACTGTAATATCTCCTGAAAACCGAAATATTGTCTTGCATATATTACATTCTATACTTTCAGAGGAATGTTAGCTTTATGGACCATGGTCATCCTCCGTAAAGCCTTAGGCTGAACCTGTATCTAGGGTCATCCTCGGTAAATCCAGGTATCCGCTATACACTACTTTCTGAACTAGACAACCAAACCAACATGTGTAATTATGTATCTTCCATTGAATAGAAGCTATCTCTTTTAATTTAAATAGAAGATGAACTGTTAGCAGTGGATATCTTAGTTTTGTTGAAAACATTCAGTACATTTTTTGCAATAGTGATGATAGAGATGTGCTGATACTTACAGGATCATGCCAGTTGAATTCTTTGCATTTGCTGCGAGGGAAATGGTTCACAAATAAGAGTTCAGAAGAAATCCCTATCACAAGTATGACGTAGGAGGTTTCTGATGTTTGAGCTTAACATTGGAGTGCCTTAGGTTTTGTTGTATATTTTTCTCAAACAAAATATAAATAGACGGGAGTTTACATCAGCAGTTAATCATCATTACCAGTGACCTAGACACATTGCTCCCTTTCCTAAGGATCAATATTTTGTCAAGCTTTTTATTTCTCTATAATGCCTGCAGCTGTAGCACGGTATCAATAAGATGCTGCTACTATTAGTTTTTGAATTTTCTGTAGTAAGCCATTTTACTGCTTGAACTTTTACCATGATTTAGGAGAAACAACAATATTTTGTCAAGCTTTTTATTTCTCTAAATTGCCTGCAGCTGTAGCACGGTATCAATAAGATGCTGCTACTATTAGTTTTTTAATTTTATGTAGTAAGCCATTTTACTGCTTGAACTTTTATCATGATTTAAGAGAAACAACAATCTTCCATTTCTGGTGCTACTTCTATGTCCGTATTTTATTGTCATCTAATTTCTTAACTGCTCCTCTGTTTTTCTGGTGAACAACAGAGAAAGCTAGCAAGATATTTAGTACAAGGGAGATGGTCCGCATATGTTCTTTATTGCGTGTTAAACCTCAGCACAAAAGCGAAGGAGAAAGGAGATGGCGGCATCACTCTGAGCTAGATATTTAGGGCATTTGATCTCAAGTAAGCACTGCATAGTTCTAATTTTGTTGTATGCTACATGTGCAAATTTTATTCAATTATTGTTTCGTTGTTCTAATATGTTACCTTTTCTTCTTTGATATCCTGCAATATCTTCTTTTCTAGGAGATGCCTCAGTTCTGAATAAAGGTTGGATTCATATAGTTGATTTGTATCGTATAGATTGCAATAAGAGGCATGAGGTAACAAATATTTCTTTTATGTTGTTTCAGAACTGAAACACATTTAGGCATCCACCCTTATTGATTAGTGCATTTCATTTGTTTATCCTTAGTTGCAGGAGATGCAAGCCAACATTTTCCATTATGTTCGCTAGGATGGTAAAGTTCTATTTTCATTTGTGTCTTTGGTCTGCTTGATCATCTTACCTGTGGCTACATGTAACCTAAGATGCCCCTATAGTAATTATCTTCACTGAACCCTAAGATTATACATGTTGTAGTTTTTTTAAAATTATTTCTATTTTCCTGTTAGGTTTGCAGGTTTATGCGATGGAATCTGGTAATGCAACATTACTTATGTCCTTGTCGGTGGGGGAAATGCATCAACAAAATGTTGCAGGTATGGCTTCAGAGTTTTGAACTCCATTTAGCTATATTACTCACTCTTGCTCTCTGATGTGATTTGGGATTTTACACTTACAGCCAAGGAACCTCGGGTTATCAGGTGTCACTAAATCCACCTTTTCGACGCTGATTCAGAGGCTCCTAAGCTGCAACTACATTTTCTATTTCCATTATTATATCTCCCGTGCCAATAAAAAGGTACACGCAGAAAACAAGTTAGCATAGACTTTTTGGTCCCTACTTTCTGGAGTATCATTTGGTAGTGTAGTGTCAACGTTGTATTTCTTTTGATGGTCACATTACTTCTTGGTCGTCTCATGTGCGGCTCTCTATGGTCTTACTGGTAATCATGATTCTCTATTTGTCTGCTTGGTTCTGGCCAGTGGAGGCTTGTTGGTATGTACCATACAAGGGAAGCCCAGTCCCAAGCATTACTTTTCTCCCCTCTCTTTCATTTATTTTCCTGTCTGGTTCAGTTCTATATTTAAATCTTGACCTTGAGAAGTTGATTTTGAGTTTCTTGAATATTTTCAACTTCTTAAATTTCGTGGCAGGGACACTATTATATTAATTCGGGTTGTGTATAAATATTTGTTATATTTCCCAATTGCGCTTTCATCTCAAGCACCTTATTTGACTTGGATGCAGGTCGTACATTAAGTAGGGCTGGTCACTTTTATCGTTGCTATCACACCTAAGTAGGGCTGGTCGAAGATTTTGAGAATATTGACGACAACGAACATTCATGCGGTCGTACATTAAATCTGGAGTCCACTGAATAATTATAGTTAACTACTGTTTCGACACTTGACACAAGGGGTAAGTTTTCTCACTGACATTCGATTTTTCAGTCAGTCAATGCTATGAGTGTAACCATCAATTGTGTGCTAAAATATGTTTGCCAATCTGTTCCAGTCGGTTCCTCGAAGTTCCTGTTGGGAATTTGTATTCAATTTATTTTTCCCTTGTCATCTTCATTTTTTAATTTTTGAGTTGATTATTAAATGGAAAGTTAGCACACTGCAATAAGTTTGAAGTAACTTATGGTAACTACAGCGGGAGAGTAATTCATTTTTTCTAACTTTCCTGCAAATAGGTTAATGTACCCAGCACCATCACTTCCATATCTAACACACTTTTTGTTCAGTATTTCTCTCGTTTGATTAGCTTAAACATAGAATTATCCTATTTTTGTAAAGATTATGTAATTTTGAAGCATGATATTCTGGTGCAAAATACCAAATAGGTACCTGATTTATTTACTGACAAGTTCAATCTCAGAGATCTCTGTGAAGAATATCAATTATTGATGCCTACTATTCATGTATCAAGCTTTGAGATTTGGAGGTACTCATTTTGATGAGCTTCATTAGCTACAATTTTCACGAGAGCTGAACTATGATATCAGCCATGCATCTCTGATGATGTACATCAACTATTTACTATGTACCATTTTTATAGTTTGAGATAACTAGGTAAACTTATCATCCATTGTAATATCTAAAAATACAATTGTATACTCGTCTAATTTTCCACAATTTCTTTCGTTTGATAGGTGATTGTATAATTTAAGAACTTTTATGTCCTAGCATTTTATTTCTTTCATTGACATGTTTTAACTGACATCTGGATATTTTGGCAATGGTTCCTTTTCTAATTTAATTTAATATTATTTTGCGAGTTATATGTGATTCTAAAATGTGGCATGATATTAACTTGTTATACAGTTAGGTATGACCAAATTGCACAATATTAGTATTATATTTCCTTATTTGTGGTAACTCTTATCGATGGTTGGTACTGTGCGAAAGAAGTCATGAGCATACACCTGCGACTGGACGAATAGCCATGTGAATTTGATTTTGGACAGCGAACAGTTCCAAGACAATGTTAACATGAGATGATCAGTTGAGCCCCGTGGCAACGCACGGGCATTTGTACTAGTATATATAAAATTATCTTAGTTGCCAATTGGGCTTTCCGTCCAATTGCGCTGAAAGACAAAGCCCCCTGGACGTCGCTTTCCGTCCAATCCACGGAGCTATCCACGCATCACGGGTGACGAAGAAGACAAGGTTCGTTTTTCCGCAGATTTGCAACTGGTTTTCGGTTGTTGCATGCGAAGAGTGTATATGTCTCATGCGGCTGTAATAAGTTCGTTCCACGTCCCGCTCCTTCGTGTCGCCGACCTTCCACGCACGGTGACGAGAGGCCGGGGGGAGAGACAACCATGTGTCAGTTGTGCTGCTACTACGTGTGAAGTGTGCGGCGACGTTGGAGGAATAAATCGGTTACGTTCTTACGTCAGTTTTGGTAGCTAGTACGAGTAGATCGAGCACATGTATTATTCTAGCAATCTTGCTTATGCTGGCACGCTGATCAATGGTGGTACTTCTTTGACCGAACATGTACCCAGTCGTATACGTCCGGTGAAGTATAGTGAGGACTACGCGGATGTCACGCTCACCTATTCACACGACCAGGAACAAGAAGTGAGTCTACACCCAATATCTCACCGATTTAGAGGAGTTAACACTTTTTCCAGTTACAATGTAATAAAAAAGAATAAGATATTTTCATATTATCCCAAGGGGTGACAGATGAGCAAATTAACTATTGATCTTGACTAAGATGAACGGCTCGGATTTAATGGGCAGCCCCCTAAGAAGTCCATTACCAACCATTACAACAACAATGTTTCAGACATGTAGTGAGTCATTTCTGGTTGGAAAGATTCTAAATTGACTATGCTCCTCATGTCTTAGGTAAATCAAATGTTATCCTAACTATACATATTTAATTGGTTCTGATGTTGTGTTGTTGTAGTCAATTCTACTACTTAAAATTTCATCATTTTGTCATGATTTATAAATAACAGGTTTTCCACTTCTTTATAACTTGTTTTCTAATCACATGACTTTAAATACTATTATATTTTTCTATTATACTTAAAATTAGACTTATAAAGATATAGCTAAACATTTTGATAACTTTTTTCTTATGGTGTAACATCTATCATTTGGAATGAGCTAAACTTAATTTATACATGCACCAAATTATTAAGTGTTGTTTTACACATTGTCTACCAAGAAATAGTTTTTGTCTGAATCTATTCTAGATGTAATAAGAATAATAAATTAGGCAAAAAAAATCCATCCCTTAGTTGGTGACATTAGAATGTGTTTGCATACATTTTAATATCATTAAATATCTTTGTGTACATAGCTAGTGTATGCATGTAACGAATACTATGGTATAGGAGTCTAAAGTGTATGATGGCTTATCCTCGCTTGTAATTCAATAGAAGATTATATAGTGGAAGATGTGAACCATATAAATTAGCTCGCAACAAAGACTCTAGAGATCCCTAGATGGCATCTATCCAAATATTTCTGTAGATGCCTCAGTAAGAACATTCTCCTAGCCTTTGAATATAGGGAGAACAAACCCTAATATAGAAGGCCATATATATCCCCCTAGGCTTGGCAAGAGTGAAATTTCTACTCCAAAAATGCACTCTCGTGCCACCGCCTAGGCCTCGCCGATACCCTCGCTCTCTAGTGCATACATGGTGTCTCTTGGTTGGTGTTGTGGCCACATCCGTTTGCCATCCTGCACCAATGTGGGTTATGGGGCAGACACTAACACCAAGAGACATATGGGGACAAAATAATTGCGGAGGAACATGCGGATGACGGCGGTGGAGTAGCACATCCGGGTAGAGGGGCCGTGAACGCCAATGTGTGCCGAGGAGAAAGAGGAGATGCAAATGAAATTGAAGCGCAAAAGGTAGCACACTAACGAATGTGGCTGGCATGGAAGATAAATATGCTCCCGTTGTTTCAAATTAAGTGTCGCAATGTTATCTAGATACAAATATATCTACAACTAAATTGTGTCTAGATAACCCAATATAGACAAAATTGATACACTTATTTTGGAACGAGGCAGTAGATACTGATTTTTCGGTAGTGTGACTTTGAAAGGTACCTGAAACCTCTAAAACAACATATACTCCGTAGATGAAACTCTAAAACCATTATATATACAGTCCTTTTAGCTAAAACTGCTTGTGGCACCTGAGCACCAATGTATTTGGCCATTTGGCTGCAGGGTCCTACCCTGGATTTGTAAACTGCCCGTCCCAATGTCTCATATTGGCGTTCAGACCAACCGAACAAGGCAGAGCGGGATCCATGACCACGATCTGCACGGTACAGTGTTGACTCCAACATCCACGGCGTTTGGCGGCGCTGCTGCGCAGGATAATTTCAGCTCCGCAGAGCAATCATACAAGATCACAGTCGACTCGGATGAACAACGTACACCACGCATGACCGGGGCGGTGCCAATGCGGCGAAATTCGCCGGCGGGAGAACTTGCCTGTGCATTCCGTCTCCCTCCACCACCTCCCGTCCAACTCCGACCGCCGGAGCTCGAGGAAGCAGAGAGCAAGGACGGGGCAGCACCAGATCTGGCCGCCGAGATCTGGCACCTCCCTCCCGGCATCGTCGCCAAACGCCACGAAGGACCAAAGACTGCATCTACTACTACTAGTATTTACTCCGGCGTCTGCTCCTCTCCATCTCCGGCCGGCTATTCCGGGGGAGAGGAGGAAGGAGCGGCCCGGCAAGGAGGGGAAAGAGAGCAGTAACTCTAGCGAGACGAGAGGGGTGTGGGGGGAAATGAGCGGCGTGGCCTTGCTCTTTCCACTTCTACGTTACAGTAGACGTCACCAAGGTGCCGTGCCGTACGATTTTGACGCCTTCGAGCGACCGAGCGTGCGGCCGCGGCACGAACAACCGTGCCAATTGATTGCTCAGGTCGCCACGCCAGCACCTGCGCCGCCGGGGCAGACATAGTCACATCCTGGCTCACCTTCCATTAGTTAATGATGATACATATCATTATTTTTGGACAGGCATAGTCACACATGGGCTCACCTGACATTAGGGCAACTTCAACAGTGCGACGCCCATTTCAGCATCAGAAAATGTCCCTGCGTTCGGTTCAAATGATTGAAATCGACCGCGCGTCCGTTTGCGTCGGGTGGCTCCAATGGCACGACGCATTTTTTTTCGAATTTCCATTTTTTATGACATGAAACCATAATTTACATAGTAAAATACATGGAAAAAACTCTAAACGCATGAGCCTACCGGTTCTCCTCGTCGCCGTCGATCACGACGAGCTCCGGTACCACCCACGGCCAGTTGGGAACCGGCGGAACATACGCCGGGCGCGTTGGGGGTGCTGGAGGTGGAGGAGCCCAGGTCTGTGACGGAGGTGGAGGATCCCAGGCCGGAGGTGGGGGCCCCCATGGGTTGTACGGCGGAGGTGGAGGAGGCGGTTGAACCGGTGGCGGGGCCGAGTCCTGTAGCGCCAGTTGTAGGGCTTCTTCCTCCGAGAGGCCCGGAGGCATGATGTCGGTGGCGTACCGGGGCAGCGGTGGCTACACAGGTCGGTCCACCTCCGAGACGAGGACGCCGAGTCTCGCGATCTCGTCGTCGGTCATGTTGTCCGGGTACTGAAACCCCCGGCCCTCCGCCATGGCCAACTGCCATTCCTGGAAAATGACCGCGACGTAGTCGTCGCTGTTGTCCTTGGCCTCCTCGTTGTGGTATGCCAGCGCCTCGTTGTAGTCCTCGTCGTCATCGTCGTTGTGGTCGTCATGTGCAGGAGTCAGCGCCTGCCGTCTTCGACGATGAGGAGCCGGTGGATGGTCAAAGGGGATGTCCCTGTCGCCCATGAAGCCCGCACTCCTCCTCGGATCCCTCTCGGACTCGAGATAGTTGCGCCAACTATCGAAGTCGATGTCGTAGGCGGGATCGGCGAGGAGGTCCGGCGGCAGGTACCGCCTCCTTCACCCGATCTCGGCGCTCCTATCTGGCTCGCGCGCCGGCACGGGAGGGACGGGCACCCGGCGGTAGCTGAGCCGCCAAGCATGTGCACGTCCACCCAGGCATTGCACGACGTCCAGTTCGTGTGCATCAGCCTCCCCACGCTGACGGTCAGCGGCACCCTGTGCGGCCACTCTCCCTTCTTGGTGCCGCTGCCGGACGCCTCGAAGTCGTTGTTTTTCTTTCCCATGGTGCTGCGGCGGTGGTGGTGGGAGTGGAGGTGTGGGCGATGCAGGAACGATGCCGGTGGACATTTAAGGCCGGCCGCGCGCGAGAAACGATGCCATTGAAGGCGGCATAGAAGCCGAGGCGCCGTCCGCCAGTGCACGCGCAGAAGAGGCAGCCGCGACATTGATGGCGAAGGCTGTGGCACAGACGCAGAAGCGCTAACCGTGGAAGCGATGCCCTCAATACAGGCTCGCTGCGAGGCGGGCCCGGTGGAGAAGCGAGCGGTCACTTGGTGCGTCCGCGCAGCGTCCGCTGCGACGCATTCCAGGTGCAAATATGCGCCTGGTTTGCGTCGCTGCGGATGGCCCGGTCACGATGCGTCGCCCCGCTGGAGGTGGTACCAGACGCATTTTCGGCCCAGGCATACGCAAACGGTCGCTCAACGTCTGTTTGCATCGCCCCGTTGGAGATTCCCTTAGTTAATGATGATACATATCATTATTCTCGGACTAAGGACTTTCAACAAGCGGATTACTACCAATACATTCTCTTATGTGGATCATTCGTCCCCAACTCTACTCCCGTCCCCGTGCGCCCGGTCACGATGCATCGCCCCGCTGGTGGTGGTACCAGACGCATTTTCGGCCCGGGCGGACGCAAACGGTCGCTCAGCGTCCGTTTGCGTCGCCCCGTTGGAGATTCCCCTAGTTAATGATGATACATATCATTATTCTCGGACTAAGGACTATCGACAAGCGGATCCGCTTACTACCGATAGATTCTCTTATGTGGATCATTCGTCCCCAACTCAACTCCTGTCCCCGTGCGGCGCCGCGCGCCAGCACCGGGGCGCCCCCAGCCGCCGTCTCCTCTCTCCCCTGCCCCCTTCTCCCCTTCGCCGCCGCCGAGGACGACGCTCGGGCAAAGCCCGACGGCACGGTGGCGGCTTCTCCTCAAGCGACGGGGGGGGGGGGGTCCATGGCGGCGGCTTGATCTGGATCCCGCCGGCGGTGGGGGCAGATGAACGGCGACGGGTTCTCCTCCGTCTGATCACGGTAGTTCCGTGGGTCGGCAGGAGGCAGCCATGCCGGTGTGGGGTCCGTTGGGGCCTGGCCCAGAGGCGTTCGGCCTCTGGCTCTTCCGGCCGGCGGTGGTGAATTGTGGAGGAGGATTTAGCTTTGGCTCTGCATCACAAGGATGCCCAGGGTGACAATCCGGGGCTTGGCAGTGGTGGTATCTTCCTTCGCTGGAAGTGGCCGACCGGATTGGGGCTGGTTGTGGCGATCTCCTGATCTCACATCTAGTCCTAGCAGCGAGTTGGGGATGCGCGGCTGCCGGTGAAAACCGTGCTCCAATCCTGGTCGTGGCGGCGATGGCGACGTCACGGGTCGTATCCTTCTTGAAGGCGTCGCCGTCGCAGGTTGTGTCTTCTCACTTTTGCTGCTCCGGGGGAAACCCTAGATCTGGGTCTCCTAGATCGGACGATGGCGACGCTCTATGTGTTATTCTACCTCTTGGGGCACCGTTTTTGGAGCAGTTGCTGGACGGTGGTGTGCTGCGGCGGTGTGGTGTTCTTCTACTGCGTCGACTATGGTGAGTCTCGGCGGCATGGCGTAGCGGCGTGTCGGTGTTGGATGCGGGATGATGAACGCGCGCATGACGGTGGTGCTGTCAGGCGTCATGGTGACGTCGATGGCAGGTCTGGCATGGTCAATGCGGTGATCCCTCTTGGAGATGGGTTCGAGGAAGACGGCAGTAGCGATTTCTGCGGCGTGTGCAATGTCGTGCGTTGAGGGTCTGCTTGACTAGTTGTGCTTCTCACCTGCCAATGGGCGGCTTGGGAAGGCATTTAGTTTTAGATGGTGTGTGTTGGTGTATTGACAGGGTATTGGCCCTGTTCATGGTCACCTCCTTCATCGCTCTTGTAGGTATATCGATTTGTCGCTAGAAAGGTGGTTTCGAGTTGATCTTTGTATCTCCCTTGTAAGGCTTTACTATGCTCCTATTTCGAAAAAAAAATGTGGAAATAAATAGGCACGTGTTAATAACTATAATATTACATATAACATAAATATTTTTTAATCATATCTTCTTAGTTTTTGTGAGTTGATTAATAGACAAATTTATTATTCGAATAAATTTTATGTTGATTGTATGTAAAATTTTGCATGTCAGTTTCACTATTTATTTAATTAATACATGTATGTTGGTGTTGTGCGGACGAGTTCGATGTACCCCTTGACATATTGCTTTCAAAATTAATATAATATATTAAGACATAATGAATTGATCACTCTATATAAACATGTAAAAGGAGTGTTACAATCATTTGAAAAGGTTTTATTTTTCTCTAATGTCTCTATTTACTTGATCGATCTTATTCTCAATAACCATTCTTGTTATTGACAGGGTATTGGCCCTGTTCATGGTCACCTCCTTCATCGCTCTTGTAGGTATATCGAGTTGTCGCTAGAAAGGTGGTTTCGAGTTGATCTTTGTATCTCCCTTGTAAGGCTTTATTATGCTCCTATTTCGAAAAAAAAATGTGGAAACAAATAGGCACGTGTTAATAACTATAATATTACATATAACATAAATATTATTTAATCATATCTTGTTAGTTTTTGTGAGTTGATTAATAGACAAATTTATTATTCAAATAACTTTTATGTTGATTGTATGTAAAATTTTGCATGTCAGTTTCACTATTTATTTAATTAATACATGTATGTTGGTGTTGTGCGGACGAGTTCGATGTACCCCTTGACATATTGCTTTCAAAATTAATATAATATATTAAGACATAATGAATTGATCACTCTATATAAACATGTAAAAGGAGTGTTACAATCGTTTGAAAAGGTTTTATTTTTCTCTAATGTCTCTATTTACTTGATCGATTTTATTCTCAATAATCTAGGTTGCTAGAAATATTTTCCCTAGCTTGGCATGTCTTCTTCCATAATTATTAGATGTGTTTTATTAAATTTATTCTGTTTTTGTAACCATTCTTGTTAAAGTCATTTTGCACTTGTTCATAACTTGTTTTTTAAACACATGAGTTTAGATACTACTATTATATTTTCTATTATACTTAAAAATAGCATTATATAGGTTTAGCTAAACATTTTGATACATTTTTTTATTAAAGTGTAACATATGTCATTTGGAATGTGTTAAACTTAAATTGTACATGTTGTGAAGTATCATCCATTAAAAACTTTTTCATCTGAATCTATCCTAGATGTAAGAAAAATAAATCAGGCAGATAACAATCATGCCTTGATTAGTTGGTGCTGTTAGACTGTTTTACATTTTAGTGTTATGAAATATCTTGGTGAACATATCTAGAGTGTATGTGTGTAACAAATATCATGTAAGGAGTTTAAAGTGTACAATTTCTCATCGTCGCTGCAAATCATTAGAAAAATACATAGTGGCAGGTGTCACCCGTACGAAATAAGTTTGCAAAAAATAACGTAGATCACTCGCTTGTATGGTGTCTATTCCAATATTGTTGGAGATGCCTCTCTAAGGCCATCTTCACCGGGGCGACACATTTCAGATGCTCAAAAATGGTCGCGAGGGTCCGTTTTCGTCGCCCCACAGACATATTTTGTTCGCGTGTCCGTTTGCGTCTGGGTGTGCTCCCAGCAGGGTGACCCATTTTTTGATTTGCCACATATTTAAAAAGCATAGAAACTACTACACAGAAACTATACAGAGTAGTTGTAGAAAGACTACTTCCTGCCCGACGGGCCGGCCCCGTCGTTGCGTCCCTCCATCGTCAGCTTTTTTGCCGCCTCCCGTGCGGCCGCTAGGGCTCGGTGCGCCGCCGCGTCCTCTAGCAGGCACTGCCGCAGCCTCGCGTTCGCGGCGTCGTCCTTGAGCGTGTCGAAGGACTCGACTAACATCCTCTGCTCCACCGTCTTCTCCTCCGGGGTAGGCGCATCAGGGTCATCGGAAGACCATGAGATGTCGGAGTTGTCGTCCTCTGCTGCTACAACGGCCGCCACCCTGCGGTGTTCCATCTCGGCGTCGAACGCCGCGTGGGCCGCCCGCTCCCCTGCGGTGACCCAGCATACCACTGCATGATGTAGTACGCAAGTCGTTGACATAACACAAGTGAAACACCGTTCCACTCATATTACATCCCTCAGAGTGGTACAACAGAAACATATGCGAGTCCAAGGCATGTCTATAGAAGGATACACGAACTGTTTACAGAAGATCAACATAGCCTCCTACTTTATAGTGAGGTAAAACTGCAAATAAACCTCCAGAAAAACGACTCGTAGTCTAACTTATTGCTAACTCCTCTAGAGATACTTGGTTTGCTATAGAATTGTACCTACTTAGGTGCTAGGATTAGGGAAAATGTTCCCTTCTATTACTAGTCTAAGTTTCCACTATCGCTGATGCAGAAGTTGACTCCACTGATTTTCTTGATTGGGTTCTCCATCTTGTTGTAGTTTAGTCCTTTGTCTTCGAGTTCCATGGTAGTTTCTCCTTCGGTGACTCCATAACTAAGCAGGGGATTCAAAGAGGAATGAGTACGAGCGTACTCATCAAGTTCATTATAGGAAATAGATGTATCATGCACTAGCTACAGGCACAGACCAGAAAGTCATAGGCGAATGCAAGTTTTCGTAAAAAATTCTTCAAAAGGTTGATTTTATTCTGAAAACTATGTCCGCTAGTCTTCACAGGTTGACCAGGACTTCACGGAGTTCCTTTCCTGCCGCGTTCGTAGTTCCCTTTCCGGAACAGAGAGTGACAGCCACAATTCAATACACTCTGCAGAGGTGCGTTACTTTTCCCATAAGAGAACTTATCCTTGTTGCCAACCGAGTCTAGTTCTCATCCACACTTCCTTGGTGTGAGGCCAGGTATAAGAACCAAGACAATCACTGCCTTCTCCGCGACCCTGCATACCCACCCTTTTGTATTCAGAGGGCCCTCGATCGCTTACTTATCTAGAGCGCTTGATCCTCGGCCATCATACAATCCATCATAGACCCTATTGCACAATGACGTCCACCTGGGACCAGAGAGCTTTATGGCCTCTCAACCTTACTGTGGGGCCAGCAGCACACCACATCACCGACAAATAGGCATATGTTGATATGCGAAAGGAAGAAGATACAGCTGACTTCTCCAGAGCCATTATATATCTCATGGTTAACACGAAATGTATGGCGCTAGAATCACTAGACGGCATTGGTGATTAGTCCTAGATGAGTAAAACCCTTGCAATGGGACCTCCACCATCAACACATACCATGGTTTCATTGCCCACCACATAGTCATATCCATAATTGTAAAGTAATGTTTTGATTTTCAATGCATGAGTGATAAGTATAGTAGTTTGCATATAATTTGATAAAATAATCAAATAACATGAGCAAGCGATGAACTTGCCTTTCTTGACTGCAAGATTATGCAGGCAAAAGCTTCGATACGTGATAACTCCAAATTCTGAAATACCATCATCGTCCGGTAAGAACAATGTTTAAAGAACTGGCAAAGATGCTATAATGCATAGTATGAGATGCAATCGCCCCGAGCGTGAGCTAACCCCAATGATTTAGGATTAGGTGAGTTGTAAATATTTCTGTAGGGTGTGTTGTACTTTTAGAGTGGTTCCACAAACAAGGTTCTTATTAAGGTTTGGTTATCTTAGTATCATAAACAAGTGATACAAGATATCATAACAATCATACACACAAAGGAATGGTGGTTGCATAACATGTAAATATCAGTTGTCAGTTTGAAGTCCTATAGGGCATGGTTGATGATTACTTGTTATATATTTCAAAAGAATAACTTTTGAAAAACATGTTAATTAATAAAGAGCAAGAACTACTACCAATAGAAACTATGTGCTTCTAGGGTTTACTAAGATTTACTATTAGATTCATTTAATTCACTAATTAGGGACTACTTGGTTACTAAGTAGGATGGGTCCATATGCAGCAAGTATTGGCATGTTTATTACTATGGTTGATCATATGGTATCATATCAAAGGCTGGTTATCAAGGTGGTGCCATGAGTTAAACATTAGGGTTTACTATACCTTATCATTTGCTTCACTAAGTAATCAATAATAGTTCCTAAACTAGGTGGTTCATTAACCCCAAGTAGAGTTTAGTTGAGTAGAAGCATGTAGAGTGAATTACTATATAGGGTTTGCTACTTAAGGTTTGATCCCAATGGTGTGGTATTAAGGGTTTGTGGTCAATGGTGTTACTATGAGAGTAACAAGCTAGGGTTTAATTTCAAGAATTGGGATTCTATGGTTGTTATTGAATTTTAAAATAATAAATTGTTAATAAAAAGTTTGAAGTCAGTAAATAAGCTTTTACTGCAAAATAATATTAGTTTTTAACATTATCTTACTTTATCATCATTTAAAGAAAATGGTAAATGGTAATTTGCAATTTAGGGTTTATAAAATACCACCAATGTTTAAGTTAATGAAATATGATAAAGAAAATTAATCTTAATATTTTCTTTACTTACTGATGTTATTCACTTTTGGAAACTTAACTAATTATTGAATTCAAATTGTATTTTTGATAAAAGAAAAGGCATAATTAATAAAGGTTAAATAATTGATTTTTTTGGAAAAAATTCATAATATATTTTTATTGAAAAGATTTTATTTTTGTGAGCATTTCGATATCTTATTTATATTTTTCTGAGTTAAAATGAATTTGATAAATTTTGACAAAGTTTCAGTATTTTTCTGCATTTTGAATTAAATGGAAAATACTAAACATACCGATTCATTTCGCTACTATCAGTGACTAGTTGGGCCATTGACTAGGTCAGATGCCACGCGGGCAAAGACTAGTCAACGATGACCAAGGGCCCCACACGCCACGTTGGCATCACCAGCGTTTAAACGCCAACGGCCAGTACACGGTGGCGCCGCCGATTTAGGGCTCCCCGGGATGCGCGGATGGGTGCGTTCGTACCGTGACTCGATGCTGAGCAAGATAGTATCAAGGCCACCACCTGGAGGTCACCGGAGTTGCTCAGGCAAACTCGACTGAGGCAGCGCGGCCCGGTTAAGATGCAAACGCTAGCTACAAAGGGCTAGAAGCTTCGGTAAGTAGCTCTATGAATGCGCACGCTCACCCTGGACCTGATGGTATGCTCGACGAAGACAGTGGTGGGCGGAGACGTGCTTGAAATCGCCGATTCCGATGATGAACCGCAACAGTGATCGATGAAATTCACCGTCGTGAGGAAGCTTCGGCTCGATTCCTTCCTCCCAGATGATCTACGGCGTCAGGCGCTTCTCCTCGACCACACAACGGAGCTTGGGGAGACCTCCATCGTCGGCTTGTTGATCGACACCAGCAAGGTGTTGTGGAAGGTTGTGAGAGATGGAGAGGGTCTGAGGGTAAATGGAGGGGCGGAGGAGAATTAGGGCTTCACGGCGAGCTTCGTGGAGGTTTTAATAGCGACGGGCGAGGCTTGGCTCGTCATTTCACCGGCGGTAGTGGCCGGGATTCAAACGGTGATGTCTGCTGCTACTGGGCGCGAATCTTGGAGAGAAGTGGATGAGACAGACGTGAGATTACTAGGGCAAGGTTCCGGCTTGATCTTGGCGTCTGAGATCATCTTTATCTCCGGCGAGGGACGTGGTCAGGGCTCCCTTGCGCGCTGTCGCCACCGAAGAAGAGAACGAAGGCGTTGGCCTTCCTTTTTAACACCGGAACGGTATGGACCGTTTTCTTGGTGGGCTAGGCCATGTCGTGGGCTGCTGCTAGGTTGGCTTCGGACTGCTGCGGCCTGCCAGATAAG
The DNA here is from genome assembly GCF_022539505.1 of Lolium rigidum. Classification (NCBI taxonomy): domain Eukaryota; kingdom Viridiplantae; phylum Streptophyta; class Magnoliopsida; order Poales; family Poaceae; genus Lolium; species Lolium rigidum. Next base: position 69,457,811 of record NC_061508.1, on the reverse strand, counting down.
CCTCTCTCTCTCTCTCTCTCTCTCTCTCTCTGTTTTTGGCTTTTATATATTGTTGTTTGAATACAAATTTGAATTCTTTTTTGTTTTGTAGGTTTTTATTATTTGGAATCCTTCTAAAAGTGATCAAGTGATTCCAAATACAATAGTGAAGTATTAGGATAAATTTATATGGGGTTAACATATTGGATTATTAATTGCTATTTGAGTTTTGGGACTTATTTTTCAATCAGTATGATTTTAAAATATTAACCTAGGAGTGTTCAATTTATTTTTAGAAGGTTATCTTAACTACCAAGTGGTAGTTTGGGTTTTGGTCTTGTACACATTTGCAAATAAGTTATTTACAAATTAATTCTTGTTATTTGGTTCCTTATTTAAGAGTATGATCTCATGACATGATTTTATGTGGTCATATTTTCTAGGGATTTAGAAAAGGTTAGGTCTATTCTATAATCACTAATCTTGTTTTAGTAAACTTTAGCTTGAAATAATTAGGATAGATCCTATGCTCATCATAGTTAATGCATTTGCTAAGATAGTAGTCCAAAGTATAAGACACTACTTTATTTGGTCAACTAATCAAGGCACTTGGAATGCAAAGTAGAATTTAATATTTGTTTAACACTATTCACCTAAATGGTATTTAAGCTTAGGGTATATATGGCTTGGGTTTATACTTGTGATCCATGATACACAAGTTAGGGAATAGTATTTTATGTGGAGTTGATCTATTGTTGAATGGTCTAGGGTTTGCTAATAGTGATCTACCTATCCTTTCATGTGATGAATCATATCTGCTTATCATATAAAGTTTTAACTTGTTCTTATATATCTCCAAAGCATGATCATGCATTATTTGACATGATCAACTTATTCTTAATAGCTTCTTATTTTAGGATTTATGATCATTACTAAATTGTGATGATCAAGGGTTTGGCTTCCTAAGGTATTACTATTGAAATATGGATATCACCTCCAAGATCAAATGTTGGCTTGAACAACTAGGATTTAATACTTCTCTTATAATCTCTAGGATGGACATGGCTATGGTTACTATTATAACTTCTCTCACTTAAGAAGTGAGCCTAGCTCACTTGGTTAGGGAAGTGGATGCACAACCCAGCCACCCAGGTTCAGTTCTCTAGGGACGCGAATTTGGGTTCTTATTATTTAAAAACAAAATCACTGTAGGGGCTTCCCCTACCGTATTCCTTTCAAAAAAAACTTCTCTCACTTCTCAATATTCACTAGTAGGAAAACCCTTATAGGCGGAGCTTAGTTCTGTGGCGCACCACCAAAAATGCGCCATAGAATGTAATTTTGTGGCGCACCAGGCAAGGTGCGCCACAGAAATAGCTTAATTTTGTGGCGCACCAGATGACCCTGCGCCACAGAAATTACATGGGGCCCACGTCCTGCCACCACTAATTATTAGTGTAGGTCTTTACGTAGGCGCACGTGCTTCGGTGCGCCACGAAGTTGTTGATTCTGTGGCGCACTTATTCTGGTGCGCCACAGAAATAAGATAACTTATATCAGCGCGCGCCGGCCGTGCCCTCCCCCACGCCTGTTCATGCACCTCTCCCCTCTCCCCTCCCCTCTGCCCTCCGATCCGTACCGCCGCCATGGTCGTCGCCATCGCCGTCGCCGCCGCCTTCCTCCGCGAGGGCCGCCTGCCGCCACGCTCCTCCCATCCCCGCCACCTGCAGCACAAGCTGCCGCTACGGCGAGGAGGGGCCGCCACGAGGAGGGGCCGCCGTCGCGTCAAGGTGGAGGAGCCGCCGCGACCTCCACCCTTGTCGTCGTCGTCGGTGAGCTCCTCCACAACTGCCGTTGTCGTCGGTGAGCTCCCTCCCTCTTCCTCCCCTCCCCTCCCTCTTCCTCCCCCGCGCGAGCACAACGTGCTCGACGAAATGCTCGCTCTGGATGCATTGCTGCTGTTGCTCTGGATGCATTGCCCCTAATCGTTTTGCTTCATATGGTGTTCATATGCATTGCTGCTGCTAGTGATGCTTATTGGAGTGTTCTATATGTTGTTCTGAACCTGTACAATGTAATGAAATTGTCTATGCTTATAGAAATTGTCTATATGACATAAGAAGATGCTTATTGTCTATGCTTATAGAAAGATGTGACAATGAAATTGTCTATGCTTATAGAAATTGGAGTGTTCTATATGCTTATAGAAATTGTCTATGCCTCTGCCTCTCTGTACTTGTTCTATAAATCCATGTCTGAACCTGTACAAGGTAATGAAGACTTGCTCACTTGGTATTGCTTGCTAGTTGGACATTTGGTTGGTTTTGATGCTACTGGTTCATTTAAATGCATGAAATGCTACTATGGTATGCTACTTGTGGTATCCTTGTGAAGAAAATGATGGATTCTTGTGAGCTTATGGTATGCTACTATGCTACTGTGGTATCCTTGTGAAGATTTACTTGATGGATTGTTGTGAGCTTATGGTATGCTACTATGCTTATAGAAAGATGTGACAATGAAATTGTCTATGCTTATAGAAATTGGAGTGTTCTATATGCTTATAGAAATTGTCTATGCCTCTCTGCCTCTCTGTACTTGTTCTATAAATCCATGTCTGAACCTGTACAAGGTAATGAAGACTTGCTCACTTGGTATTGCTTGCTAGTTGGACATTTGGTTGGTTTTGATGCTCCTGGTTCATTTAAATGCATGAAATGCTACTATGGTATGCTACTGTGGTATCCTTGTGAAGAAAATGATGGATTCTTGTGAGCTTATGGTATGCTACTATGCTACTGTGGTATCCTTGTGAAGATTTACTTGATGCTACTGTGGTATCCTTGTGAAGATTTACTTGATAGATTGTGTGATTTAAATGGAATGCTTATGATGGTATACTAAAATAGAGATATTCACAGTAGGGCATTGATGGCGTGTAACTCACACGTTCGCTGGGAACCCCAAGAGGAAGGTATGATGCGCACAGCAGCAAGTTTTTCCTCAGAAAGAAACCAAGGTTTATCGAACCAGGAGGAGCCAAGAAGCACGTTGAAGGTTGATGGTGGCGAAATGTAGTGCGGCGCAACACAGGGATTCCGGCGCCAACGTGGAACCTGCACAACACAACCAAAGTACTTTGCCCCAACGAAACAGTGAGGTTGTCAATCTCACCGGCTTGCTGTAACAAAGGATTAACCGTATTGTGTGGAAGATGATTGTCTGCGAATAAAATAGTAAAACAAGTATTGCAGTAGATTGTATGCGATGTAAAGAATAGGACCGGGGTCCACAGTTCACTAGAGGTGTCTCTCCCATAAGATAAAAGCATGTTGGGTGAACAAATTACAGTCGGGCAATTGACAAATAGAAAAGGGCATAACAATGCATATAGATGATATGATAAATATAGTTACATTTAATTGGGCATTACGACAAAGTACATAGACCGCCATCCAACTGCATCTATGCCTAAAAAGTCCACCTTCAGGTTATCATCCGAACCCCATTCAGTATTAAGTTGCAAAGCAACAGACAATTGCATTAAGTATGGTGCGTAATGTAATCGACAACTACATCCTTAGACATAGAATCAATGTTTTATCCCTAGTGGCAACAACACATCACAACCTTAGAACTTTATGTCACTGTCCCAGGTGTCAATGAAGGCATGAACCCACTATCGAGCATAAATACTCCCTCTTGGAGTTAAGAGTAAAAACTTGGCCAGAGCTTCTACTAATAACGGAGAGCATGCAAGATCATAAACAACACATAAGTAATAGATTGATAATCACCATAACATAGTATTCTCTATCCATCGGATCCCGACAAACACAACATATAGTATTACGGATAGATGATCTTGATCATGTTAGGCAGCTCACAAGATCCAACAATGAAGCACAATTAGGAGAAGACGACCATCTAGCTACTGCTATGGACCCATAGTCCAGGGGTGAACTACTCACTCATCACTCCGGAGGCGATCATGGCGATGAAGAGTCCTCCGGGAGATGAATCCCTCTCCGGCAGGGTGCCGGAGGCGATCTCTGAATCCCCGAGATGGGATTCGCGGCGGCGGCGTCTCTGGAAGGTTTTCCGTATCGTGGCTCTCGGTACTGGGGGTTTCGCGACGGAGGCTTTAAGTAGGCGGAAAGGCGGAGTCGGGAGAGTCACGGGGGCCCCACACGCTAGGGCCGCGCGGGCCCCCTCTAGGCCGCGCCGCCCTAGTGTGGCGGCGCCCGTGGCCCCACTTCGTCTCCCCTCCGGTCTTACGGAAGCTTCGTGCAAAAATAGGACCACGGGCGTTGATTTCGTCCAATTCCGAGAATATTTCCTTACTAGGATTTCTGAAACCAAAAACAGCTAGACAAAGCAATCGGCTCTTCGGCATCTTGTTAATAGGTTAGTTCCAGAAAATGCGTACATACAACATATAATGTGCATAAAACATGTAGGTATCATCAATAATGTAGCATGGAACATAAGAAATTATCGATATTTTGGAGACGTATCAGCATCCCCAAGCTTAGTTCTGCTCGTCCCGAGCAGGTAAAACGATAACAAAGATAATTTCTGAAGTGACATGCCATCATAATCTTGATCATACTATTTGTAAACATATGTAATGAATGCAGCGATCAAAACAATGGTAATGACATGAGTAAACAAGTGAATCATAAAGCAAAGACTTTTCATGAATAGTACTTCAAGACAAGCATCAATAAGTCTTGCATAAGAGTTAACTCATAAAGCAATAAATCAAAGTAAAGGTGTTGAAGCAACACAAAGGAAGATTAATTTTCAGCGGTTGCTTTCAACTATAACATGTATATCTCATGGATATTGTCAACATAAAGTAATATAACAAGTGCAATATGCAAGTATGTAGGAATCAATGCACAGTTCACACAAGTGTTTGCTTCTTAAGGTGGAGAGAAATAGGTAAACTGACTCAACAATAAAAGTAAAAGATAGGTCCTTCAAAGAGGAAAGCATCGATTGCTGTATTTGTGCTAGAGCTTTTATTTTGAAAACATGAAACAATTTTGTCAACGGTAGTAATAAAGCATATGAGTTATGTAAATTATATCTTACAAGTTGCAAGCCTCATGCATAGTATACTAATAGTGCCCGCAACTTGTCCTACTTAGCTTGGACTACCGGATCTTCGCAATACACATGTTTCAACCAAGTGTCACAAAGGGGTACCTCCATGCCGCATGTACAAAGGTCTAAGGAGAAAGCTCGCATTTTGGATTTCTCGCTTTTGATTATTCTCAACTTAGACATCCATACCGGGACAACATGGACAACAGATAATGGATTCCTCTTTAATGCATAAGCATGTAGCAACAATTATTATTCTCATATGAGATTGAGGATATATGTCCAAACTGAAACTTCTACCATGATTCATGGCTTTAGTTAGCGGCCCAATGTTCTTCTCTAACAATATGCATGCTCCAACCATTAAGGTGGTAGATCTCTCTTATTTCAGACAAGACGGACATGCATAGCAACTCACATGATATTCAACAAAGAGTAGTTGATGGCGTCCCCAGAAGCATGGTTATCGCACAACAAGCAACTTAATAAGAGATAAAGTGCATAAGTACATATTCAATACTACGATAGTTTTTAAGGCTATTTTGTCCCATGAGCTATATATTGCAAAGGTGAATGATGGAATTTTAAAGGTAGCACTCAAGCAATTTACTTTGGAATGGCGGAGAAATACCATGTAGTAGGTAGGTATGGTGGACACAAATGGCATAGTGGTTGGCTCAAGGATTTTGGATGCATGAGAAGTATTCCCTCTCGATACAAGGTTTAGGCTAGCAAGGTTATTTGAAGCAAACTCAAGGATGAACCGGTGCAGCAAAGCTCACATAAAAGACATATTGTAAACATTATAAGACTCTACACCGTCTTCTTTGTTGTTCAAAACTCAATACTAGAATTATCTAGACCTTAGAGAGACCAAATATGCAAACCAAATTTTAGCAAGCTCTATGTATTTCTTCATTAATGGGTGCAAAGTATATGATGCAAGAGCTTAAACATGAGCACAGCAATTGCAAAGTATCAAATTATCCAAGACATTTTAGAATTACTACATGTAGCATTTCCCGATTCCAACCATATAACAATTTAACGAAGAAGTTTCAACCTTCGCCTTGAACATTATGAGTAAAGCCTAAGGACATATTTGTCCATATGCAACAGCGGAGCGTGTCTCTCTCCCACAAAGTGAATGCTAGGATCCATTTTATTCAAACAAAAACAAAAACAAAAACAAACCGACGCTCCAAGTAAAGAACACAAGATGTGATCTGAATAAAAATATAGTTTCAGGGGAGGAACACGATGATGTTGTCGATGAAGAAGGGGATGCCTTGGGCATCCCCAAGCTTAGACGCTTGAGTCTTCTTAAAATATGCAGGGGTGAACCACGGGGGCATCCCCAAGCTTAGAGCTTTCACTCCTCTTGATCATAGTATATCATACTCCTCTCTTGACCCTTGAAAACTTCCTTCACACCAAACTTCAAGCAAACTCATTAGAGGGTTAGTGCACAATTAATAATTCACACATTCAGAGGTGACACAATCATTCTTAACACTTCTGGACATTGCACAAAGCTACTGGACATTAGTGGATCAAATAAATTCATCCGACATAGCAAATATGGCAATGCGAAATAAAAGGCAGAATCTGTCAAAAACAGAACAGTCCGTAAAGACGAATTTTAAAATGGCACCATAATTGCTCAAATGGAAAAACTCAAAACTAATGAAAGTTGCGTACATATCTGAGGATCACGCTCGTAAATTGGCAGATTTTTTGAAATTTTCTACAGAGACTTGTGACAGAATTCGTGACAGACAGCAATGCTGTTTCTGCGCAGCGATCCCAAATATAACATCAACTTTAACATAGAAACTTTACTTGGCACAAAAACATGATAAGGAGAGGTTGCTACAGTAGTAAACAACTTCCAAGACTCAAATAAAACAAAAATTTCTGTAGTAAAAACATGGGTTGTCTCCCATAAGCACTTTTCTTTAACGCCTTTCAGCTAGGCGCAGAAAGTGCAAATCAAGTAACATCAAGAGTAGAAGCATCAACATCATAACTTGTTCTAATAATAGAATCAAAAGGCAACTTCATTCTCTTTCTAGATAATTCTCTTCACATGTTTCGTTGGGGCAAAGTACTTTGGTTGTGTTGGCCAACAAAATATAGTAGAATATGGATAGATTATAGGGACCCCTCCCTAGATAATAAGCTGCATACAGCAGCCAACATAGTAACAGGTTCGAGGTTCTTCACAACACCATCATACTAACAATATAACAACAAGGGGTCCCTAGCTAACAACAAAATAGAAGCTGCTTTGCAGCAGCAGCACACGTCCAGGACTCCGCCTACCCCATCTGGCTCTGCCTCCACTTGTTGCTCCCCTTGGGCACCTTGGGCTTGAGCGGAGGCATGCGCCTGGCGGAGATCTCCACCCGCTGCAAGTTGCGGAGGTGAATGTCGAGCGCCTTGTTCTTGGCGCGGAAGGAGTAGACGTTCACTGTCGAGCCGACCTTGGGGAAGGTCCTTCCGATGTCCTCGGCATGCGTGAGGAGGCAGTTGAAGTCGGTGCCGCCGAGTCTCCTAGTGTAGAAGGGGCACCTGTAGACACCCTTGGCGAAGTAGGAGATGTACTGGCCGACCTGCAGCCTCCGCAGCACCTGCCGAGTCTTGGTGTCCTGGTCGTCGTCGTTGCTGCCGACGTCGCTGTCAGGCTCAGTTAGAGTGGACACGATTATATATCTACAGGGACGGTGTTAGCGAACTAAAGCTCATGCACAACAGATTTTTACACAGCAATGGTTCGATGAACCCTCCCTGTAAAAATTTGTGCCCAACGATTCATCATAGGCAAAGAAACAGATTCCAGATCTGAATTTGAACCCATTCCAGATTATTTGCAAAATTAAACGGTTGATATCTTTTGATTCGTGCATAAAATAACTGATTGAGATCCCATGATTACTTGCATAAATTAACTGATTGACATCCCATTATTACTTGCATAAATTAACCGAACGGCTGAACCCCAAATCTTAAACGAAATCAAGAAGGGATAAAAAAAATGGAATAAAATCGGCGCCAATATTAACCCAATACTCATCCATCTACAGATCGGTACTAATAGTTACTAGGGAACCAGCAAAAATAGGGTTCAAAAAGGAATGAAGAACAAAAAAGGGAGCAAACCGTAGTTACCTCGTTCCATGGGTCGTCCGTGCAAGTGTCGTAGGGGTTCGTGGGCGAGATGTATGGCACCTCCTCATAGGGGTCAAATCCCGGCGGGATATGACCGCCACCGGCGGCAGCCTCCGATGCACCAGCGGCGGCGACGGCCGTTGAGGGGACGGCGTCGAAGAGGGAGGCTTCGCGCTTGGAGCCGACGGCGTCGTGGACGATGGGATTCGCATTCTCCTTGTCCATCTCGCCGGCAGAGGAGAGGGAGAGGGTTTTTTCTTTGGAGAAGATGATAGGACGTGAGAGGCGGCGTTGCGTGAGCGAGTGAGAGTGACAAAGATAGTGCGAGGAGACGTCTATAAAGGCACAATGGTATCCTCACGCCTCCACCAGCAAAGCTGGTGAAAAATTGTTGTAACCGAGTTTGGTATAGTAGATATATGGAAAACGGTCGTAGTAAAGCCTACTAAAGGATCGGCACACCACAACAGCAACCTTGACGAGTTATGAGAACCGTAGATGAAAAGAACCAGACATGTAACCGCCTCAACGAAGATGAAAAAAAAAACGATTTCTCAATAAATTCCCAGCGCTAGGCGCACCGTCAAGAGGGGGATACAGATTGATATAGACCTAATATAACTTGTGGATGTCACCGCCACGCATCATGACAATTAATTCCTGAAGAAAATAAACATGTTGGCACACAACAAATACGGCGTAAACTTTCACAACAGGATCACATAACAATGCATATGTATCCCTGGATTATAAACTGGTCTGCCTCATATTGGCGTTGAGACCAGAGCCGAACAAGGCAGATCTGCATCGATGGCCATGATCTGTAGGGCAGGGTACATAGTTGTTCCGACAACCGCGGCGTTGAAGAATGGAGAGCTTTGGAGGACTGAGAGTAAGAATCACTGGATTTGTGGTGCTCCTCCGCCAGGCCCTACAATCATTGGTCTAGTTGATGAAGCTGAAGGCAGTCAAGGGGATGGCCATGTTGGCTGTCATCTCCGTCTTGTGGGGCTTTGCCTTGTTGGTTTTTCTCAACAAGATGCTGCTCAATGTTGCTCCTTCAAACAGGTTCCTTTTCTGCCGATGAAGACAGTTCCTGAAGGAGGTACAATTCATGCTGCCCCCAAGTTGAGTTTATATTTCTAGCCTCTGATTTTTGCTTCTCAAGGATTGCAATTCCAAAGATGGAATAATATTATCAGTGTGTGCTTAAGGTGCAAAGTCAGTATTACATCTATGGTCTTGAAACATCAGTTATGCATACACATATCAATTGAATTTTGTGAGCAGCAGAAATCTTGGAGATGCCATTATGCTTGCAAAACTATCAAAAGTGGCATTGTTATTGAGGTGCAGTTTAGTTTCTTAATTTCAACATGCACAAGGTTCTACAGGCCAGATGATTACCTTGCAGAAGATGCGGTCTTTCTATCGTTCGGGCTGTGTCACCGGAGATGGACGACAACATCTATGTCGTTGATCTTAGATTTAGCGGCGATGACCCTTCAAGATTGAGCTCGGTGATGGTCCCTCAAAATCTACAGCTCAATCCTCAACATCTAGTGCATACCTGGATAGACCGTCGGGAGAGCCACCCGCGGGGCATTAACCGGTATGGAGCGCGATGGAGGCCCTCACAGATTGCCAATGCAGCAATATCGAGTCTGTGTTGTCGACAGATAAACGATCGCTGTTTGGCTTCATAACCAATCTTTGGTATCGACTGCAAGCTTTTAGATCATCTTTCTTTTATTCTGTGCATTTAGGCACCTTTAACCCCACCCTTGTTCAACGCTTTGCTGCTGAAACATGCTGTACTATGACCTTTAATGTTAATATATATGTTTTATGTTAAAAAAACAAGACAACCGCGGCGTTTGGTGGCGCTGCTCCACAGGCTAGCTCGTTTCAACTCTTCCGAAACCACAGCCGACTCGGATCGACGCATCACCGGCGCGGTACGAATGCGGCGACATTCGCCGGCGCAACGGCCGCTGCCGACAGCACCGTCGCCTTGCTCCTCCAACGCCACGTTACCGACTTACGGTCGACGGCACCAACGTGCCCTGCTCGTACGACTTCGGCTGCCTTGGAGACTTGGAGTTAGCGGCACCAACATTGTTCAGTGACCGGTCAATTTATTGCTCATGCCGCCGCTCCGGGCCCCTGAGCCGCCGCCGCAGACATTGTCACACCCCGGCTCACCTGCATGCCAAGCAAGCACGAACATTTGGTCCTTGACTGACAGCACACAGGGTCTGAAATTGACACTAGCTCCGCACTGAAACCGAACGGTCATATATACCACGTAGGTGCACGCGTACGGACAAGATCAGCGGCACAACATCAAACATAGCTGCAGGTGCGTGCATACACACCACCTGGCTTATAGATCGATCGGCCTGATCAAAACTGAAATGACAGCCAGCGGACAACCACTACGGGAAAAGAAGCCGTTGCCGTGCGAGGCTTTGGACGGCAAAGAGGCCTGTACGCACGGCAACGGCTTTGCCGTGCGTGCACTCACGGCAAAGTGTGCACGGCAACGGCTTCGACGGCAAAGCAACCTTTGCCGTGCGCATGCAGGAAATGCACGGCAAAGCCCTTTGCCGTGCGTCGCTCTCTCTGCCGTGCGCTGCGAACGCTGCCGTGCGAGGACTCTTTGCCGTGCGCTGCCATCGCTGCCGTGCGACTTTGCTTTGCCGTGCGCCATATTTCTTTGCCGTGCGCCAAGCGTTGCCGTGCGCAACATTCGCTGCCGTGCGTAGCTTTGCCGTGCGGCCTTGCTCTGCCACGCACGGGAAAGCCCCTTACAGGCACGCCCCCCAGGAGCTCCCAGGAGCACAGTTGGGCGACACGTGGCCCCTTTGCCGTGCGTGTGCGCACGGCAAAGAGACCAAATGTCCTTTGCCGTGTGCACACACACGGCAAAGGGGCCTGATTTTTTCATTTTTTTGCTATTTTTCAATTATCCCTGCATTTCAAATATTGCATTTCACAAATATAGCATATATAACATATATATCAACATAAGATCACCAAACACATCAACAACACCACAAATACATCGAGCACACATAGTTCATGCATACAATCCGTTACATAGAGTCCACATCGAGCACACATAGTTCATGCATAGCAATGTCCATTATTACAATCCATAACAAGTGCGAACAATCCATTACAACGACGACGAGTGCACGAAGACCATGCCATCAACCTTGTCCTCCTCCGCTTCCGCCGGCCTCATTGTCATTGCCTTGTGACATATAATCTATAAGCAGGTTGATGGAATGAACATTTGCATATTGAACAAGCACAAGTAGCGGGTTGGGCACAAGCGTAGGAGGACTCACCGCGGTTCATGCTCCGGATGATGTTCAAGTTGTTCACGGTGATAGGTGTCCCCGGGGTCTGAGTGGGCGGTGGCGGCATCCACGGCGTGGTGTAAGGTGGAGGAGCAGCAATACTCCCCGGTGGACTAGATAGAACCGTCTGGCTCATCAACCAGCTCATCTGTGCCTGCTGCGCTTGCATCATCTGCTGCTGCTGTTGCATCTGCTGCATCATCTGTATCTGCTGCTGCTGGTACTCCAGAATCTGCTGCTCCATGTGCGCCCTTTGCTCCTGGGCCGCCTGCTCCTTCGCTGCCATCTCCTCCTACGTTGTGTTGCCGCGATGTCATTAACATTTCAATGGAAAGCATGTAAAGGAAATATAGAGGCTCGAGGAAGAACATACCCGTAACCGCTCGACAGCTAGATCCGAAGCCCGTGGCCGGGGCTCTACCTCAGGCTGGCCGCTCTTACGACCACGACGGATCTGGCGGAGAGAGGGAACCTTCGCCGGGTCGACGCACCCGTCACCAAACCATAGGCGGCCATGCTTCAAGCCTTCTCCCGCAAGCACCGCGACCTCAGGGTCAAAGTCCTCGGCCTCTGGGTTGGCCTCCTCGCCGTACTTCTGCTTGAACTTGGAGACATACGACGTGCACTGGGTCTCGCATTGCGGGTTAAGCCACACGGCGGACCCCGTCTCAGGATCAGGCGTCTTCCTTTGCTTCATCTTCTTTAGCACGGCAAAGACGTTAGGCTTCGCTCCTGTCCTGACTTCCTGCAAAAGAGAACATGTAATTGAGTGAAGTGGCACACCCTTGCGGAGTTAACAAATATATAACATGAATTCAAAGAATGAAGGAACCATTAATTTGCTCACCTCCTTCTGCAGGTGAAGAGAGATGGGGATGCTGCCTTGGATATGCGATCCACCTCGCATCTCTGCCCGCTTCGCCTTGCCCTCCTCGTGCTTCTTGAGGTACTGGGGGCATGTCCACCACATGACCATCGCACGAAAGCACCTATCGTCGTTGCCGACGTACTGAGGAGGGTTCTACATGCACAAGATAAACCCATTATGGTAAAATAAACTACATGGCGATAAAGAAATCAATAACACATAAATGCAAATACCTGCAAGTACTGCCACGGCTGCATGAGCGTGTCGCGAGCGTCCTCCTTACTCATGTGGACGAAGCGGTCGGCGTGCCAGTCGCGGACGCATTGAATACGTGCCTCGTAGTGCATGCCAGTCACCCTCTTCCTTGCAAGCTGGTGTAGGATCGTGTGATAATGGCTCTAGCTGCTGGTATATGTGCCAAAGGGTCCCAATCTTTGGTTCTCCATGTGTATATGTACTAAACAAACCTAAAATAATGAAAAGTTACATTGGTGCACCCTCGCGCGGAGAAATCTAGGGGGGTAGACCCGCCGGGGCACGCGTTCCAGTTGTTTTGGGGGGAGGAGGGGATAACGACCGCCGGAGCACCGGAACCCCACCAAACCTTGCATGTGGACCTATGATATGTGTCAAAGTGTGATGCTAGGTGTAATTCACCAAATGGTGCATGGCATGGATCCCCGGTCTGACATCCCTCACCTTCGGGCGATAACACTTAACGGATTCCCGGACGTGTACGGTGAAGTGTCCCGCCGCGGGTATATCGGGGCTAGACTCGTGCCAAAGGGTGCCACACATGGTTTTCCATATGTCCATGGACTAAACAAACCTAAACCTATGAAAAGGTATATTGGTGGAACCTCGCGCGGAGAAATCTAGGGGGTAGACCATCCGGGGCCCACAGACGGCCGCTTTTAGGGGGAATGACCCCGGAGCACCGAAATGCAACCAAAACTTGCAACTGGACCTAAAACCTACCCTAACAAACCTAAGAGAATGAAAAAGTACATTGTGCACCCTCGCGCGGAGAAATCAACGGGGGTAGACCCGCCGTCCCGCTGTTTTGGGGGAAGGAGGGGGACGGCCGCGGAGCACCGGAACCCTCATATTTGTGGGGGATGAGCATGGAGATTAATTTTGTATTGCACATTGTCTTAAGTAACACTAATAAATAGTCATCAAAAAGTAAAACTAATAAAAAAATAAATATAAGTATTAGATGAAATAAAATAGAAAGAAAAACAAATAAAATGAAGTATGGCGCACGGCAAAGAAGGAGTGCACGGCAAAGGCGTCTTTGCCGTGCATTTTATCTGGCCGCACGGCAAAGGGAGGCCCACGGCAATGTCCCGGTCCTTTGCCGAGCACGGTTTCTTTGCCGTGCGGCCTGCGTTGGCTTTGCCGTCATGTTTTCTTTGCCGTGCGCGTTTGAGGAACTTTGCCGTGCGAGGGAACGTTGCCGTGCGGCATGGGTGAGGTTGCCGTGCTCTTTATCTTTGCCGTGCGCCGCCCTTTAACTTTGCCGTGCACATATTCTTTGCCGTGCGTGCCTCTTGCGGCGCACGGCAAAGAATTCTTTGCCGTGCGGTGCCTCACGGCAATGATATGCTGCACGGCAGCGCCTGATTTTCCTGTAGTGAACGGCCGACGCTCTCCCGGCGCGAGAGACGTCTTTGCAAGTGCAACCGGCGAAAACGACGAACTTGATATACCTACATCAGAGCAAAACCAACAGAGCGCTTTTACACTGGATCGATGCCCTCTCTTGCAGATTCCTAGCTAGGTCAACGAACCATACGCAGATTAGAGCATCTCCAACAAACGATTCATATTACTTGCCACTAGTATGGATGTATCTAAAACTAATACTATCACTGGTAGAAAAAAGGCCTTCCGTCCAGCCCCATTAGTCGCGGAAATGCAAGAACCGCGACCAATGTGGCCTTTAGTCGCGGCTCGGTTGGAGAACCGCGACCAAAGGCCTGGGCCCAGCGCGCTCGGTGGTCAGCTGGTGGACGGGAGGGGCTTTAGTCGCGGTTGGCCAGGCCAACCGCGACTAAATGTCCTCAGGCCTGGCCCATAGGCCTTTAGTCGCGGTTGGCCTGACCAACCGCGACTAAAGCCCCTCCCCTATATATACCATCCAATCCACAGCACTTAGCCATTTGGTGCCACTTCTCTTCACAAACTTCACAAGGGGGTGTAGGGTTTGCTTTTGGCTCCTCTTATGCACACAAGGTGTTTGATGAAATGTCCCAAGAGCATGAAACAAACATGATATGAAGTGTCGGAGCCACACTTGATCGAGCTTCCTCATTTATTTTTTCCTCCTCGATCGCGGTTAGCAACAACTTGAACCTGTGTCATTGATAAAATATGCATATGTGTGTAGTTCATTGTTTAATTTCTATTTAGTTTAACAAATGCATGATGGTTAATTATATATTTTGTATTATAATAATGCAGATGAATCGGCAATGGACGTACGCTAACCGACTCTCCGGCGAGTTCACTACGGATTTGAAAGATTTCCCCGTAGTGGCTAATGCGAACAAGCAGGGGGGTTTTGTTATCTGTCCATGTGTTGGCTGTAAGAATCAGAAGGGTTACTCTTCCTCAAAAGAAGTTCACATGCACCTGCTTCGGCACGGTTTCATGCCAAGCTATAATTGTTGGACCAAGCATGGAGAAAGAGGGGTTATAATGGAAGAAGATGAAGAAGGGGATGACATCGATGAGAGCTATCTTGATCATTTCGGTGATACTTTCATGGATGATGTCGAAGGTGGGGAAGGTGAAGGGGAAGGTGATCAAGAAGAGGCACGTGATGAGCCCGCCGATGATCTTGGTCGGACCATTGCTGATGCACGGAGTCGCCGCGAAACTGAAAAGGAGAGGGAGAATTTGGATCGCATGTTAGAGGATCACAAAAAGTCGCCGTACCCGGGATGCGATAATGGTCTGAAAAAGCTGGGCTGCACACTCGGATTTGCTCGAGATGGAAGGCACATGAAGGTGTAGCTGACTCGGGATTTAAAAACTTGCTGAAAATGTTGAAGAATATGTTTCCAAAGAATAACGAGTTGCCCTCCGAGTACGTACGAATCAAAGAAGGTTGTCTCGCCCTCTAGGTTTAGAGGTTCTCGAAGATACATGCATGCATCAACGATCGCATCCTCTACCGCGGTGAATACGAGAATTTGAATGAATGCTCGGTATGCACCGCATTGCGTTATAAGATCGGAGGCGATGACCCCGGTGACGATGTCGAGGGCCGAAACCCGTGAAGAAGGTTCCCGCCAAGGTGATGTGGTATGCTCCTATAATACCACGGTTGAAACGTCCGTTCAGGAACAAAGAGCATGCCAAGTTGTTGCGATGACACAAAGAGGACCGTAAGTCGGACGGGGAGTTGAGACACCCCGCAGATGGAACGCAATGGAGAAAGATCGACAGAGAGTTTAAAGATTTTGCAGCTGACGCAAGGAACATAAGATTTGGTCTAAGTACAGATGGCATGAATCCTTTCGGCGAGCGTAGCTCCAGCCATAGCACCTGGCCCGTGACTCTATGCATCTACAACCTTCCTCCTTGGTTGTGCATGAAGCGGAAGTTCATTATGATGCCGTGCTCATCCAAGGTCCGAAGCAACCCGGCAACGACATCGATGTGTACCTAAGGCCATTAGTTGATGAACTTTTACAGCTTGTGGGGCAGACCTGGTGTCCGTGTGTGGGATGAGCACAAAGAAGAGGAATTTGACCTACGAGCGTTGCTTTTCGTAACCATCAACGATTGGCCTGCTCTTACTAACCTTTCGGGACAGTCAAATAAGGGATACAATGCATGCACGCACTGCTTACATGAGACTGAAAGTGTACATTTGCCAAATTTTAAGAAGAACGTGTACCTGGGGCATCGTCGATTTCTTCCGAAAATTCATCCAAGAAGAAAGCGCGGCAAGCATTACAACGGCAAGGCAGATCACCGGCCGAAGCTCGCGGAACGCACCGGGTGCCGAGGTATTTGATATGGTCAAGGATTTGAAAGTCATCTTTGGAAAGGGTCCTCGGCGGACAATCAATTCCGAAGGGAGCCGACGGGCACGCACCCATGTGGAAGAAGAAATCTATATTCCGGGAGCTAGAATATTGGAAAGTCCTAGATGTCCGCTCCGCAATCGACGTGATGCATGTTACGAAGAATATTTGCGTGAACCCGCTAAGCTTCTTGGGCGTGTATGGGAAGACAAATGATACAAAGGAAGCACGGCAGACCAAGCAACGCTTGAAAGACCCCGATGACCAGCATCCGGAATGGTTTCAAGGTCGTGCCAGCCTACGCTCCGACCAAAGAAGAGAAGGTCATCTTTTTTGAATGCCTCGAGCAGTATTAAGGTCCCGTCCGGATTCTCGTCCAATATAAAGGGAATAATAAACATGGCGGAGAAAAAGTTCCAAAACCTGAAGTCTCACGACCGCCACGTGATTATGACGCAATTGCTTCCGATTGCTTTGAGGGGCTCCTGCCGGAAAATGTTCGAGTTGCCATTGTGAAGCTATGTGCATTCCTCAATGCAATCTCTCGAAGGTAATCAATCCAGAAGTTCTACCACGGTTACAGTAACGATGTGGTCCAATGTCTTGTCGGCTTCGAGTTGGTGTTCCCGCCATCCTTCTTCAATATTATGACGCACCTCCCGGTTCACCTAGTCGAAGAGATTTCCATTCTCGGTCCTGTATTTCTACACAATATGTTCCCCTTCGAGAGGTTCATGGGAGTATTAAAGAAATATGTTCGTAATCGTGCTAGGCCGTAAGGAAGCATCGCCAAGGGCTATGGAAATGAGGAGGTAATTGAGTTTTGTGTTGACTTTGTTCCTGACCTTAAGCCGATTGGTCTTCCTCGATCGCGGCACGAGGGGAGACTAAGTGGAAAAGGCACGATCGGAAGGAAATCAACGATATGTATGGACGGCCATTCTCTCGATTGAAGCACACCACACGCTTCGACCAATTCTAGCTTGGTGGCTCCGTACTTTGAGAAACACAAGAATATTTTACGCTCGGACAACCCGGGAAGCCCGAATCCTGGATTAGGAAGGCCCACATGGAGACTTTCGGCAGTTGGTTGAGAAAACATTTAATGAGTGACAATGAGGTTGTAGATCAGCCGTACATGTTGGCCAAGACACCATCTTCGACTATAACGACTTTCCAAGGGTACGAGATAAATGGGAATACATTTTACACGATCGCCCAAGATAAAAAGAGCACCAACCAAAACAGTGGTGTCCGCTTTGATGCAGCAACCGAGAATGGGAAAAAGGTCACATATTATGGTTACATAGAGGAGATATGGGAACTTGACTATGGACCCTCCTTCAAGGTCCCTTTGTTCCGGTGCAAATGGTTCAAGCTAACAGGAGGTGGGGTAAAGGTGGACCAGCAATACGGAATGACAATGGTGGATTTCAACAATCTTGGTTACCTTGACGAACCATTCGTCCTAGCGAAAGATGTCGCTCAGGTTTTCTATGTCAAGGACATGAGTAGCAAACCGAGGAAACGGAAAGATAAGAAAACGATCAGTACATCATGCGATGATCCAAAGCGCCACATTGTTCTTTCAGGGAAAAGAAACATCGTGAGAGTGGAGGACAAGGACAGACATGTCAGAAGATTATAATATGTTTGGTGAAATTCCGCCCTTCAAAGTGAACACCGACCCAAGCATTAAGTTAAATGATGAGGATGCTCCATGGATACGACCCAATCGTAAGCAAGCAGGGACACAAGGGAAGAAATGATGTGTAATAATTTATTGTACCAAACTTTGTTGAATGGATCATGTGAATTATATATCCCGTGATGTGTTTGGTGTCCATTTTCGAATGATTCGATTGATTCGAGATAGCACTGATGATACATGAAATTTGGAGTGATTTAGTCATACTCCTGCCTAGGCGTATAATATGCATACTCGTAGTCTTCATAGTCGCCGCCGTTGTACCGGTAGTCGTCGCCTTCTAAGTTGCCGCCGTCGTCGCCGCCGCTCGTCGTCGGCGGCGCTCGTGGCTCGAACCGAGGGTAGCGCAGGCGGGGATATCACCGGCCGTGATGTAGTCCATGACGCTCCGCGAGTCCGGCCGTACCACCATAGCCGACGGCCGGCCTCGTGGAAGTTACCGGGAGGCAGACCGTCCCTCCTCATACTCCGGCGAGCGCCCTCTCACGCCGATTGATGAAGAAGGCGTCCCAAGTATGCTGGTTATCGGGATGCCGCCGGGGATTCATCCGCTGCTCCGGCGTGAGGTCGAGGTAGTAGTGGTTCGTGATGGCTGCCCGGCGCGCAGCACTCGAGGGAGGGAGGGACCGGCACGCCGCCGGCGCTTAGGCTCCAGCCCGGCGGGGACGCGGTAGCCCGGTGGGCAAGGGTAGTTCGAGGCGCAAAGCTCCTCCACTCGCCGGTAGGTTAGAGTGGGTGCGGTGGAAGCCATGAGAGAGTGATGAGAGATTGTAGAGATGTGATAATGCTGGCCAAGCCGGGCTACATATATGTAGTGAGAAATGGCGGGAAAAATGGGAGCGGGAAGACAGGAGGCGGGAAGAAAGAGGCGGGAAGACAGGAGGCGGGAAGAAAGAGGCGGGAAGAAAGAAGCGGGAAGAAAGTGGCGGGAAGACAGGGAAGAAATGGCGGGAAGACAGGGAAGAAATGGCGGGAAGAAGAGGAAGAAATGTAGTAAGATTTTGAAATGAATTAGTTTTATTTTTCTGAATTTATTGATATATTATTTGTATTTTTAAGATTTTGAATTGAATTAGTTTTATTTTTCTTTATTTTTTGATATATTATTTGTATTCTTAAGATTTTGAATTGAATTAGTTTTATTTTTCTGAATTTATTGATATATTATTTGTATTTTTAAGATTTTGAATTGAATTAGTTTTATTTTTCTGAATTTATTGATATATTATTTGTATTTTTAAGATTTTGAATTGAATTAGTTTTATTTTTCTTTATTTATTGATGTATTATTTGTATTTTTAAGATTTTGAAATGAATTAGTTTTATTTTTCTGCATTTTTTGATATATTATTTTGTATTTATAACATTTTACAAATTGAAATAATTTCGAAAAAGGCCTTTAGTCGCGGTTGGCCACCCCAACCGCGACTAAAGCTCATTTCCGCGGGAATCGCAAAAACGGGCAAAAATTGGGCTTTGGTCGCGGTTGGTGTGGCCAACCGCGACCTTTAGTCGCGGTTGGCCACACCAACCGCGACCGAAGGGGGGTCCCTATATAATTGGCGCTGAACGGCCGCGCCGAACAGTTCGCCATTCCCTTCGTCTTCGTCGCGCGCTAGAGAGGAGATCGTCGCACGCCGCCGCACACGCCGCCTGGACGATCGACGTCGCACGCCGCCGCACACGCCGCCGTTCGTCTCCGCGCCGCCCTTCTCCGCCCTGCGCCCCTCCTTTCTTCTCCGCCCCGACGTCCCTTCTCTCCGCGTGCATGGTGCTTGGGCGCCGGGGCCGCCGCCGGCCGCCGCGCGCGCGCCTCTGTGTGGCGCTCGCGCGCCTCTATGTGGCGCTCGCGCGCGCGCCGCCTTGCGCCGCCCCTGCCTCGGCGCGCCCTCTGGCCAGCCTTGCGCGCGCCGCCCCTGCCTCGGCGCGCGCCGCCCCTGCATCACATCGAGGGAGAGGCAGAGAAGGAGAGAGAGGGCCGCCGGTCGGCCGGATTTTTTTTCTTTTTTTTAATGTTTTGTTTGTTATTTTTAATTTTAACTATACTTAACAAAAAAAAACTTAAAACTTTGTAATTATAATTAATGAATTAATTGGTAACTATATATATATAGTTAACAAAAAAATAAAGAAAAATATCCTCGATCGATTTGGCCAAATTTTTTATTTTTTTTTAAATTTGTAACTAGTTAAATTACTTTGTGTTTTTTTTGTAACTAACTACTTAACCAAAACATAATATTTGGAATTTGGAATGTTAAGAAAACATAATATTGGAATGTTAAGGAAAAAATAACTTAAAAATAACTTAAAAAACTAACTACTAACTAATAAACCTCTAATATTGGAATGTTAACTAACTAACTACTTTAGTAAAAATAATAATATTGGAATATATGTTAAGAAAAAAATAACTTAAAAAAAACTTAATTGGCATGTTTGGAATTTGGAATATTGGCGTGTTAAGTACAAAAGTAATTACAAAGTTTGGAATTTGGAATATCGGCTTCGACCCCGTGCTTGATGGCGTGTAACTCACACGTTCGTTGGGAAACCCCAAGAGGAAGGTATGATGCGCACAGTAGCAAGTTTTCCCTCAGAAAGAAACCAAGGTTTAATCGAACCAGTAGGAGCCAAGAAGCACGTTGAAGGTTGATGGTCGCGAAATGTGATGCGGCGCAACACCAGGGATTCCGGCGCCAACTAGGAACCCGCACAACACAACCAAAGTACTTTGCCCCAACGAAACAAGTGAGGTTGTCAATCTCACCGGCTTGCTGTAACAAAGGATTAAACGTATCGAGTGGAAGATGTTTGCAAAGAAAACAGTAAACACAATTGCAGTAGATTGTATGCTATGTAAAGAATAGGACCGGGGTCCACAGCTCACTAGAGGTGTCTCTCCCATAAGATAAAAGCATGTTGGGTGAACAAATTACAGTCGGGCAATTAACAAATAGAGAAAGGCATAACAATGCATATACATGACATGGTAAATATAGTGAGATTTAATTGGGCATTACGACAAAGTACATAGACCGCCATCCAACCGCATCTATGCCTAAAAAGTCCACCTTCAGGTTATCATCCGAACCCCTCCAGCATTAAGTTGCAAAGCAACGTACAATTGCATTAAGTATGGTGCGTAATGTAATCAACAACTACATCCTTAGACATAGCATCAATGTTTTATCCCTAGTGGCAACAAGACAACACAACCTTAGAACTTTCTGTCACATCGTCCTGGTGTAAATGCAGGCATGAACCCACTATCGAGCATAAATACTCCCTCTTGGAGTTAAGAGTAAAAACTTGGCCAGAGCCTCTACTAGTAACGGAGAGCATGCAAGATCATAAACAACACATGAACAATAGATTGATAATCACCATAATCATAGTACTCACTATCCATCGGATCCCGACAAACACAACATATAGAATTACATATAGATGATCTTGATCATGTTAGGCAGCTCACAAGATCTAACAATGAAGCACAACAAGGAGAAGACGACCATCTAGCTACTGCTATGGACCCATGGTCCAGGGGTGAACTACTCACTCATCACTCCGGAGGCGACCATGGCGGTGTAGAGTCCTCCGGGAGATGAATCCCCTCTCCGGCAGGGTGCCGGAGGCGATCTCCGGAATCCCCCGAGATGGGATTCGCGGCGGCGGCGTCTCTGTAAGGTTTTCCGTATCGTGGCTCTCGGCACTGGGGTTTTCGCGACGGAAGCTTTAAGTAGGCGGAGGGTCAACGCGAGGGGCCACACGAGGGGCCCGGGGGATAGGTCGGCGCGGCCGGGGCTTGGGCCGCGCCGGCCACCCCCCGGCTGCCTCGTGGCCCCACTTCGTTATCTCTTCGGTCTTCCGGAAGCTTCGTGCAAAAATAGGACCCCGGGCGAAAGTTTCGTCCAATTCCGAGAATATTTCTTTACTAGGATTTCTGAAACCAAAAACAGCAGAAAACAACAGAATCGGCTCTTCGGCATCTTGTTAATAGGTTAGTTCCGGAAAATGCATAAATATGACATATAATGTGCATAAAACATGTAGGTATCATCAATAAAGTAGCATGGAACATAAGAAATTATCGATACGTTGGAGACGTATCACCCCGCGTGTATACGGAGGGGGCCCTCGCCGCCCCCTCCGTATACGCGCGGGTTTTTTTTTTGTTTTTTTACGAGAGAGAGAGGATCGGCACCGCCACCGCCACCGTCACCGCCACCGCCCTTTCGCCACCGCCACCGCCCTCTCTCCTTTTGCCACCGCCGCCCCCCTTTCGCCACCGCCACCGCCCTCTCTCCTTTTGCCACCGCCCTTTCGACACCGCACTTAATTAATTAGTTTTTACTACATGTTTTCAGGACTCGACATATGGCGGACGATAGAGCTGACCCGATTATGGACAACTATGATCAAGAAGTTGAAGAATAGATATTTGGCATCATAAAAGGCGATATTCCTTATGTGCCGACCGAACAAGATGAAGAGGATATTTCTTCTTATCTGAATCTTGACGGTCAAGATGAAGGCCGTCAGCAAGATGATGGGGAAGAAACGTCGATAAACGACGATCTTCAATTGCAAGTAGCAACCACCTCCGGCGCCGAGGTATATATATACATTTTGCCTCTGGTGATACAAACTTACTGATTTGAATAAATATGTGTGTACCAACACGCGCGACTCTCTTTCTTATTTTAGCCCTCGGCCGGATCGTCGAAAAAATCGAGTACGTCGTCGTCAAAGCGTGGCGCAACCAAGACGCTCAAACCAGGAGAAACATATATCATCGAGGTTGTCGACAGTGCAACCGGCAGGCCGCTGGAGCCCCAGAAGCACGCCACCAAGTTTATCAACCAATGCGGAGCCGTTGTTAGAGACAACGTCTCGATCACCCTCCAGGAGTGGAATGAGCCAAAGAAGGCACGTCTTGGTTTCACTTTTGTCGACAAGAGAACTAAAAAGGATTGCTTTAAAAAGCTTATGGAGCATTTCATCCTACCTCCGGAATACCACAAATTCGATGAGGAGGGTAACAAGATTCAGGAAAACAAGGAGAGGAGGAGGCTAGTCAAACACTTCGCTCTTGGTAAGATGGCCGACACATTCCGGAAATTCAAGCAAAATCTAGCCCGTGACTATGTCAACCAGAACAAGACTCCGGAATTCAAAGGAAAGTATGAGAGACTTGAACATGATTGGCCAGAATTTGTGAAGCGAGAAGAAATCGGAGCATTTCATTGAAATATCGAAAAAAAATAAGGAAAATGCGGCTAAGAAGGAGTACAATCATGTTATGGGGCCAGGAGGGTATCGCTTTTGGGAGCCTAAGTGGGAGAAGATGGAGAACGAGCTGAGGAGGCGAGGAATCCGTCCGAGTACGGAGGGATGGGACCGAAGGGCCAAAAGCTGGTGGTACGGGCATGGGGGACGCTAGACCCGGAGACAGGGGCGTGTGTTTACGGGAACAAAATGTTTAAACCCACCCAAGCCCTTATTGACGCAATGAGGGATGCTCAAGAGGGGAAGATCAAGTTCAACAGAGAGAACGACGCGCTGACAAGAGCCCTCGGGAATCCTGAACACGGAGGACGTGTACGAGGCATGCCCGGGAACATTCCGTGGAAAGTAGGGTTCTCGCAGGACGATGACCCGTACGGTTACAGAAGCCGTAAGAGAAAGTCGGATCGGGATGCAGATGTTGTGGCGCGGTTGGCATCGGAAGTCGATGAGATGAAGAAGACCCTGACTATACTAGTACAGGAGAGATCGGCAGCTGGGACGCATGAAGATCATCCAGCGGATCTCTGAAGCCAGCAGCGGAGAAGCAGCGTGGCTTCCACGGAGGTCCAGCCGGCTACTGATGCACCGGAGATCCAAATTACTGCACCTGAGCCTCCTCGCTACCCCGTGGACGATGTAAAGGAGATGAAAGAATGTCATCTGCATTATCCTACTGGGAACATGTCCACGAAGGTAGCCATCGGCAGTGCTTTACCATGTGAGCCTGGAGCACTCCACCACAACAACCCCATTGCAGATGGCTATGCTCGTGTCACGGTGGAGGAAATAGTCCCGAGGGTTTGAGGACCTGGAGATTGACATTGCTACACACGAAGGGGAGAGAAGACTTGGAGGTGTCAAGCGCCAGTTTATTCTGTGGAAAAAGAAGTTTATCAAGTTTCCAGGCGAGGCGCCAAGGCGAACAAGTCCACCCCCCTCCGGTGGTGGTGGCGGCGGCGGTGGTGGTGGTGGTTCACCTACACCTCCTTCATGTCAGATGTTGTGGTGAGATGAAGAAGACCCTGACTATACTAGTACAGGAGAGATCGGCAGCTGGGACGCATGAAGATCATCCAGCGGATCTCTGAAGCCAGCAGCGGAGAAGCAGCGCGTGGCTTCCACGGAGGTCCGGCCGGCTACCGATGCACCGGAGATCCAAATTACTGCACCTGAGCCTCCTCGCTACCCCGTGGACGATGTAAAGGAGATGAAAGAATGTCATCTGCATTATCCTACCGGGAACATGTCCACGAAGGTAGCCATCGGCAGTGCTTTACCATGTGAGCCTGGAGCACTCCACCACAACAACCCCATTGCAGATGGCTATGCTCGTGTCACGGTGGAGGAAATAGTCCTAGGGTTTGAGGACCTGGAGATTGACATTGCTACACACGAAGGGGAGAGAAGACTTGGAGGTGTCAAGCGCCAGTTTATTCTGTGGAAAAAGAAGTTTATCAAGTTTCCAGGCGAGGCGCCAAGGCGAACAAGTCCACCCCCCTCCGGTGGTGGTGGCGGCGGAGGTGGTGGTGGTGGTTCACCTACACCTCCTTCATGTCAGCCGACGCCGCCCCCCCAGTTCACCTCCGGCGGGTAAGCAGACGCCGCCCCCCAGTCCTCGTCCGGCGGGTGATCAGACGCCACCCCCCAATCCACCTCCGGCGAAGAAGCAGAAGCAGTCTTGGGTTATTAACCCGGAGCCTTATGTACCTGCAACCACAAAGATACCAGAGCCATCACTAAAGCCTCTCACCCCGAGGCCTTGGGAACTTAGTGTCGAGGAAAATGCAGCGGCCGTGGCTGCTCAAGCATGAGAAATGGAAGGCGGACTGCAAGAAGAAAAGAGAGCCCGAGCCCAAGCAAGTATTTTCTGAGAAGGAAAAGAGCTGGGCTAAGTCATTTTTGAACACACCGTCCCAAGCCGCGAAGAAGCTGCCTGACGACTATGAACGTGAACTTCGTAGTCAAGCACTCGCGGTCAAGGGGAAACAAGTTGCCCAGCTCGGGGAACAAAGTAAACAGTCGATCGCCCCGCTCATAGTGAAAGCCGCCGGTCCGGACGATGCCCCCGATATCATAGCAGCTGCGGCAGCACAGGGATTGACTGTAGCGAGTGCCACAGAACAAGCGGCCAACTTAGGTCTGACTCTTCGTGCAGTGTTAGGCCTTGATGAGGCGCCAATGAAGGACGTAGTATTTACATATGTGCGGAATGGGCCTCTCGTCGAGCCTGCGCAGGAAGAGGATCTACCTCGACAAATGATAGGTCTGCTAAATTGGTACAAGGCTTACATACAACTTAAAAACGCCAATGACTATATTTATGCGGAAGTTAGACCTGAGCATCACTTCAAACATGTCAACACCCGGATTTTTAAGTCCAGATGCCTATTATGCCATTCCTCGCAATCCCAGGAATATTGTTTTTGCGAGACATAATAGATTGATATCACAACACATCATTCATTACAACACATAATCGTCTTACAACAAAGGATCACATGATCCAA
>NC_061508.1:69350019-69431666 GCF_022539505.1 Lolium rigidum | reverse complement strand
GATTTACTCCTTTCTTCCTGGTATACGGATCTGAAGCTGTGCTCCCCACTGACATCATCCATGATTCACCGCGAGTTTCCGCCTACAATGAAGAAACTGGCGACGAGGCTCGACAGCTATCTGTGGACCTGATCGAAGAAGCTCGGAATCTAGCTGCCCAACGTTCCACCATTTACCAGCAGAAGCTCCGAAGCTATCATAGCCGTCGAGTTCGGAACCGCTCGTTCATGGTCGGAGACTTAGTCCTCCGCCTTCGCCAGGTGAAAGATCACAAGTTGCAAACTCCATGGGAAGGACCTTTTGTCATCAGCAAAGTACTACACAACGGATCCTACTACCTCGTTGATTTCCGGAACTAAAGGATAGACCCGCCAACCGGCATCGGAAACGAAAACGAGAAGATCCGGGTGACATATATGATGAAACAGATCGTCCCCGGAACATAGCACAGCTACGTCCTTTCCACACTTAGCGCTTTACGCATTACATACCTTGTAATATCTATGATACATGATCAATGAAATAAAGCTTTTGGTTCACTCTTAGAGTCATTTACCTCCTTTAATTTTTCATTTCTGGATCGTGTATGTTTTTTCCGACTAAAACCGCAGAGCTGGATCTTTCCGCCTAGGCGTGTACGAAAGTTGTGATTTTCAAAATCGTCCCTTAGGACGTAAGCTTAAGTTTTCTGGCGGGAATTTTTTCTGTTGCAAACCCATGGATTCCTGGTAGCGACTTCCGGCACTTGGGCTGGGGGCTTGTTTCCGCGGTTATTGACGGATTGCCATTGGGCTTCGTCGCCGCTGGCGAGCGTTTCCGGCACGGGTTTTCCGGCTCGTGGAAGGTCAAGTGGGCAAGCCGGAAATTATCAAACCAGCACTTGCTTTCAAGAAACAACACATGCACATAATATAAAAACGGATAGCAGGATAAGTATTTTCCGCCCACGCATGCATGCCTGTTTCGTCCCTAACTACTTAAGAATTTAAGTTATGTTACAAACCCACTCCGGGGCCAAAATGATGCAATTTGTTTCATTACAGGAACTCTACTCGGAGTCCTCTTCTTCAGATTGCTGGTAGGTGGAGCCGCCGTCGCTGTCTCCAGATCCGGCCTTGGAGTCATCACCAGAGTCTCCTCCGGAATGCTCGCCGCTTGACCCGGAGCCTTCCCCATAATACTCCGGCTCACCTGCTTCCTCCTCTGCATCGGAAAATCCCGAGGGCAGATCGTGTTGGTTGTACCGTAACGAGTGATCCACTCGCCCGACAAACAACTGCTCGTAGCCTTCGGTCTCCGCGAGGAGGGCACCCATGTCGGAATCCTCGGGGGCTCCGCGTGCAACATCCGCCAGTTTGAGCGCGGGGAAGTGAGCCTTGCAGGTAGCCAGGACTAGGGAGGCGACTCCGCGTGCTGAAGACTTTTGCCAGTCCTTGATGAAATCCGGCACCTGTTGCATAAGTTTGGTCATTGTATCGATCACAGTGGTTTTTGCCTTCTTCAAAGACAAGGTCTTGGCAATTCCGCGACAGGCTTCGAATAGCGCGTCGATTGAAATCCGCGCTTCATCGTATGCCTCCGTCCTCTTCAGATTCGATTCCTTTGACCATTCAAAGCCGAGACTTGCTGTGAAACAAGGAGGTTCAATTCCGTTAGAAAGAAAGCTTACAAGGTAGTCGGAGCAACGACACGGAAAACGCTTACGGAAGATAAGTTTGTCAATGGCCTCCGCCTCCGCTTCCAGAACTTTGTTCTTGGATATCACGGAAATCGCGCGGCCTTGGCTTTTCTCCAGTTTTTCATTCAGCTCCGCCAGGTCACGGGCATGCTTTTCGATCAGCTCTTTCCGCGCTTGGTTCTCCTGAGAAGCGGATTTCTTCACAAAGTCCTTGAGGGATTCGTTCTCCGCCTCAAGCACCTGGACCTTGGCGGATAGCTCGTCAAACTTGGAATGCTTGGCAATCTCTTCGAAGGCGGAAAAATTGCACATATTATGCATCCCGAACAATTATATCGGAACAAAAAAGCAAGACCCGGATCTCGTACCTCGAAGGCGGGATTCAAGCGATCGGATAGCTTGTTGGCTATTTTCCGCGTTCTGGCGCAGCCCCTCGATCTCCGTGATTTGCTCCAGCACGTGCACGCGCAGATCCTCGTGCAATTTCCGCGTGGTCTGCAAAGCAGCAAGGAGTTAGTCGGATATTTAAACTCTTGGGGGCTAGCGAGGAATTCAAAGTCTTGGTATAAAAATTTTAAATTTCCGACTCAGGTACATTTTGGGAAAGCATCGGTTAATACATGTTACACGGAAATATATCACCCAATGCTTGGGGGCTAGTATTACCTGCCGCACTTCCCTGTGCTTGGCGAAAAATTCCTTCAGGCTGACCTCCAGGTCGGCGAGTTCACGCACCTCCTCGTCCGGCTTCCCCCACACTTTGTTCAGCATGTCGGAAACTTCCGCGTGGCGCTGTGAGAGGGTAAGCTTTTGAAGGGACGGAGTTGGTTGGAGGTGGACTCGAGTCGCGTTGGTAACTTGGAGGAGCTTTGCCTTTTGCTCCTTTTCTTCTTCTGTTGGCCCCGCGAAAGCGGAGCTTGGCTGAGCTGGCGGAGGAACGGGTGAGGAGGTCCCCTTGGCGGAGTCGCCGTGCTGGGCGGAATCTTTAGGAAGATCATCAACATTGATGATATCTTTCGGATCCGGCTTGGAGGCGGATGAAGCCTTGGGCGGAACTTCAACATCAGGAGTAACAGGAATAGAAGCCGGAGATGGCTTGGCCTTCTTCTTCGGGGCCCTTGGGGCTTTGGGGGGCTGGCTTCCGGAACTTCAGAAATAACATAAAAGTTTAAGTTTGAGCGTGAAACCGGAACTTGGATCTCGGAAATAGGCGCTTACCCGGAAGGTTTGAAAAAATGCTGGACATCAGGTTGCCCCTTGTTGCTTGTGTCAATCAGTGAAAGGCGCTTCTTTTTCGCCTCCGCTCTCCGGGTAGCGGCAGTGCTAGGCACTTCGCGGGCGCGTTTCGCATGGGGGCTGGAAGGAGCGGCCTTCTTCCTCTTCGCGGGGCGGGAGGCCTCGGGAGCTTCCGCCTCCGACACGGCATCCGGATCCGTGTTTCCGGTGGAAGGAACTCGGAGAAGAGTCCCGAGTTCATTTTCTTCGAGCGCTTCGAGCTGGTACAGAGTTAAACACTTAGACAAAAATTTGAATGCGAAAAGAAACAAGAGATCACAGTCAAGCCGACGTACCGCGGTTCCGGAACCATTCATATGGATATCTTTGTTACACACGTGAACGTGGAGTTCACGCGGAACCTTGATGAGGACCCGGATTCTTTTGTCGAGGGCGTCGGCGGAGAGATTGTCTTTTGTGACGCGCATCGGGTCGTCGCGCCCTGTGTATTGGAACATCAAGCGGTCCCTGTGTTGAAGCGGCTGGATCCGCTTGGTGAACCAAGAAAGGGTCAAGTCCTTCCCCGTCAGCCCTTCCTCCGTCAACTTGCAGATCCGCCTGACGGCGCGCGTAAGCTGGAGTGACTCGGAGATGTGGGGGCAGTGCGACCATGTCGGAAGCTCGGTGGCGGGGCAGTTCTTGAACGGTGGCAATTTTCTTGCGTTCGCGGGGTCGGAAGCGTCCTTCAAATAGAAGAAGCCTGCGGACCAGTACCGCGCTGATTCATGGCGGTCGGTGTGGGGGTAGACGCGGCCCGGGCGAATCATAAAGGTGATGGTTCCGCATGTCGCCAGTTCGGAGGACTGCCGGATCCTCTCCTTCTTGACTGTGAAATAATATTGGAACAAGGAGAGCTCGGGAGTTACCCGGAGATGGCCTTCGCAGAGAGTAACGTGATTGCTGATCGCAAGCACGCTGTTCGGAGAAATGTTGTGGGGTTGGAGCCCATAGGCCTTCAGAATCTCGAGGAAGAAGTCCGAAGGCGGAAATGAGAAGCCTCGCTCCACCAACGCCTTCGTCAGCACCATCTCGTTGTCCTGAGGGGCCGGGGCTAAGGCACTCGGAGTCGCCCTCCAGCTTCCGGTTTGCAAGAACCCTTCTCCCTCTAAGTTTTGCAGTTCAATGTTAGTGGTGGTGCAAGGCCACCATTTACCTTTGGACTCCGAGTCCCGTTGGCGAGCTTTGGATTTTTTGGCAGCCATCTCTTCCGCCTTCTTCTCCGCCTCAGATGTTTTTTCAGGGACAGCTGAGGTGCCCTCAATGTCCTTGCCGGAATCCTTAGTAGGATCCAGCTGAACTGGGATGAAGGGAGGCGGAGCGGAGGAAAGGGGCGTCGCCATGATCGGCTCATCAGCAGGAGGCGGAGTCATAGACGACATCTGAAGATGTAAAAGCAGTAGCGGATAACGTAATTTAGTCGGATCCTCGTCGTCAACCTAGCACTCATCCCTACCAACTACGGCAAAAGAACGAAGCTCGAAGAACTTACCGCAATGGACTTCGCGGTGGTCGGAGTCGCCGGCGGTGAGGTTTTGGAGCGGTGGCTCGTCGGAGTTAAGAACACGAAGAACACCGCGGCGGTGGACTCGCTCCGGTGATGCTCCGGAGACTTTTCCGGCGATTTCCGGCACGGCGGAGGTAAAGCTCACGGGCGGCGCTGCGTAGAGAGGTGAGAATGGGGGGTGAATGAGAATCTGGGGTCGACGGTGGATATTTATAGGCTGAGGGATGAGATTCGTGCTCCTCATCCTGTGGTCGGAACGCAAGCGTCGCGCCGTTGGATGCATGACACGTGTCCCAAACCCTAACAGTAAAAATGGCTAGAGATAAGTTACCGCACAAACCGCGCGAAAATGGCGCCAGAATTGGCGGAACCGTTTGAGTTTGTTAAGACTCCGGGTAAAAGCGTGAAGATAAGCAGTTCACATCCGCAAGCAGGGGAGTAACCCGGAGACATGCTTTAAGGCTGTCGATGGATGAAGTCCCGCAGGATGGGAAATCTTCCGACTTAAGTTGGAAAAAAGAAGATATGAAGTTGGAGTTCTTCAACTTTCTCCGCGTTACCATCGATGCCGGAGATCATAAGGTGCAAGCATGGCGAAAATTGCAGGAGAAACTTGGAGAACTCTGGGGGCTACTGTTGTGGGTATACTTCATGGGTGTACCATCGACAGTGCCTAGATCCGGCAA
Organism: Lolium rigidum; assembly: GCF_022539505.1. Classification (NCBI taxonomy): domain Eukaryota; kingdom Viridiplantae; phylum Streptophyta; class Magnoliopsida; order Poales; family Poaceae; genus Lolium; species Lolium rigidum. The sequence goes on along the minus strand of NC_061508.1, from coordinate 69,426,523 downwards.
GCCCGGGTGGCCCATAGACGGTGATGGTGGCATGAGGCCCATCGGGCGGCCCAGTTGCTGTTGATCATGAAGGATGAAGTCCGGCCCAGGATCAGATAGTCGGATCCGTACCGACCTTTGGAGGAACCCGGATCCATGGAGGCCCATGAGGAACCCGGATCTAGTACGACGTATAGGGGAGGCGGATCCTTGACGTACACGGCAAGATATTGTAACGTAGGCTAGGCAATCTGTAATCTGGCTAGGACTCTCCATGTAAACCCTAGATCCGTGCGCCTTTATAAGCCGGATCCCGGGAGCCCTAGAGGCACAACCACAACCATTGTAACAACGCGCAAGTGCCCAGATAATTCCATACAAGCAGCAGTAGGCCCTGTCATCGTGCAGGTGTTCCGAAGCTGGGTAACTCGCGTACCACCGTCCCGTGTGCACTCCGCCCTATGGCCCCTACTTCTTCTCCCCCTCGTGAGGATCCCTCCTCCGAGGTATTGTCGATTAGGCAACGACACTACCCGCATGTGAAGTATATACGTCATACTTCCTGGTCTCCTTGTGACTTTTTAAGCTACATCCATTCGCACTGGAACAATGGATTATGCGTTGAATTGCAAGTTTTGCGTTAATAAATTTAACTCAAAGTCATAACCAATACATGGTTGTTAGTAGCCTATCCCGCGGGTGAAGCATATACATCATGCTTCCTGGTTTCTTCATGAGATTTTGAGCTACATCCATTCACGCTTGAACAACGGACAATACTTTGAATTGAAAGTTTTGCATGAATAAATTTCACTCAAATTCATGATGAATACATGATTGCCAGTAGCCTACCCCGCGGGTGACGCATATACGCCATACTTCCTAGCCTCTTCATGAGTTTACTAGATATCACCAAATCTCATAGATTACGATGTTTAACAATCAGGCTCGTATAGGTGTGTTCTTTCAAGAATGCTCTGTAGGACAACATGTTTGCTAAAATATCCAACATAAACACATTAAGGCATGTTGCCAACCTGCCTTACACCCATTGAGAGTTTGCATCTTCACATAGCTAGAGAGAGTTATAGAATACTCTTCTCAATTAAACCACTAACTTGTTTTTCCCAGGTCCTAATTCATGGTGCACTTCATGTCACATTATGTGATAGTCCCTTCGTAAAGAGATCTGCCAGGTTTTTGTATGTTTGAATATACATAGCAATTATTACTCTGGAGTCCCCAATTTCCTGACAGATTTCAAACGTCTCTTTACGTGTCTTGATGCCTTCGTGTTATCCTTAGAATTTTTCAGTTTGACAATGAAAATTTGATTTTCACAATTGAAAGGGATTGTCAGAAGAGGGTATTCAACCACATGGAAATCCATCAAGAGCTCACGCATGCATTCTGATTTAACAGTGGTTGTGTCTAAAGCAGCAAGTTCTGATTCCATAGTTGTCATCGTCAGCATGGTTTGTTTGCAAGATATCATGGCCCTGCGCCACCTCCAAAGGTAAATACATACCCACTAGTGGTGTAGAGCTCATCTACATTAGAGATCCAGTTTGAATCACTATATCCTTCAAGTTCAGTTGGTGCCTGAATAATGAACTGCATAACTCATTATACCACACAAATAGCGCATGACCCTATCAAGGGCATGCCAATCAACAGTACCTGGGTTTTACATGAACCTACTCAACTTTCTAACAACAAAGAGATGTCGGGTTTTGTCGCGCTTGCTAAGTACATGAGTGAACCAATGAGCTGAGAATATCTCAACTGATTCATGGCAATCTTCGGGTTCTTGCCTAGTGTCACACTGGGATTATATGGTGTTGAAGAAGACTTGCTATCAATATAGCCGAATCGGCTTAAGATCTTCTAAATATAATGGGATTGTGCTGAATTAATCCCACTCTCGTTCTTAATCAAGTTAATATTCAGAATCACATCTGTTTCTCGCAGATAATTAATATGAAAGCTCTTTGACAAGAAAGACTTGACGTCGTTTATCACCTTCATGTTTGTACCAAAGATCAGAATATCATCCACATACAAACATAATATAACACCTTCTTACCCACCATGGTGATAGTAAATGCACTTATCAGCCTCATTAACAACAAAGCCTATAGAAGTTAAAGTTCTATCAAACTTCTCATGCCATTTCGTAGGCCCTTGTTTCAGACCATAAAGATTTCAGCAACTTGCATACCTTTCTTTCATCACTTTTCACTACAAACCCATTAGGTTGATCCATATAGATTTCCTCTTCCAACTCTCCATTAAGGAAATTTGTATTTACGTCCATTTGATGGACGATGAGACCATAGGAGGCAGACATGGACATTAGAACTCAAATGTTGGTTAGTCTAGCGATAGGTGAATAAGTGTCGAAGTAATCTTCACCTTCTCTCTATGTATAGGTTTTTGCTACAAGCCGTGCCCTATACTTATTAATAGTACCATCATGTCTTAGCTACTTCTTGAACACTCAGTTACAACCCACATGCTTAAAGCCATGGGGTCGTTCTGATAGATCCCAGGTTCCATTACAAAGAAGCGAGTCCATCTCATTATGGATAGATTGTTTCTAGTCATCTACATGTGGAGATGCATACGCCTCTACAATGGTCGTGGAAGTATCATCCACAAGGTACACAATAAAATCATCACCAACGTATTTTGCAACCCTCTGTCTCTTGCTCCATGTAGGAGCTTCATTGTCATCCTTCTCAGTTACATCCTCATGTGATTATTAAAAATATTTATTAGATATACTAGATTTAGGAATTATTTGGTATAAATCTAGCAGATATGCATATATTCATAGGAAACATATTCTCCAAAAAGTTGCATCACGAGATTCCATAATAGTATCAATATGCATATCAGGTACCTTAGATTTAAGTAATAAAATCTATAGACTACACTCCGCTGAGCATAACCTAGAAAGATACAATCCACGGTCTTTGGTCCAAGTTTCATTTCTCAGGAATTGGAATATTGACTCTTGCCAAGAATCCCCATGTGCGCAAATAAGAAAGTGATGGTTTTCTCCCAACCCACTTTTCGTAAGGGGTTTCCTATTTATTCTAATTTGGAACTCTCTTCACGACATGACATGAAATCAACAAAGCCTCCCCCGTTGATAAACTAGCAGTGTGGCTAATATGGAATTCACCAAGTCAACGGTGTTTCCTCTTTGCAATCCCGTTTGATTGGGATGAGTATGGAGACATCCTATCATGAATAATAATATGTTCCTCACATAATTCGTTAAAGGTTTTAGGAAAATATTCACCACTATGATCCGACCTAAGAAACTTGATCTTTCTCTCTAGTTGATTTTCAACTTCAGCCTTAGTTTTATAGTAATCTAAAGCTTCATCTTTAGTTTGCAAAAAATAAGCATAGCAGAATCTAGTCGCATTGTCAATCAATGTCATGAAATATCTCTTCCAACCTTTTGTCAATATACCATTCGCCTCTCATAGATCAAAATGTATGACTTCTAGAGGTGCCAAGTTTCTCTCCTCGTCCGCCTTGTGAGGCTTCCGAGGTTCCTTTGATTGCACACAACTATGGCACTTAGAACCTTTGGCAATAGTGAAATTCAGAATTAAACTCATACTAGATAGTCGAGACATTGAACCAAAATTTATGTGACATAAACGAGAGTGATAAACATTGGTATCATCACTAACATCGCCACAAATATGGAACACAGACTTATTGCTAAAATCAAAAAGGGAAAATGAAACAACCCTCCACACTCATAGCCTTTACCAATAAATTGGCCAACCATGGAAACAACTACTTTATTCGACTCTAACACAACCATAAACCCATCTCTACATATAAGGGACCCACTAACAAGATTCTTGATCGTAGTAGGGACATGTTGCATATTTCTCATCTGCACGATCTTCCCCGAAGTGAACTCCAGATCTATCGTGCCAACCCCACGAATAGAAGCATGTGACCCATTTCCATCAAGACAAAAGAATCTCAATTGACCTGGTATGAAGTCAACATAGAGATGTCACCACACACATGAACATTAGCTCCCGTATCAATCCACCAACATGGAGATTTAAAATTCAAAATAACAGCAAAGAGATTACCGTACCCATCTATCGTTGCCTACTCGATGGTACCCCGGAGGATGGATCCTCACGGAGGGAAGAAGAAGAAGTAGGGGCCATAGGGCGGAGAGCACTCGGGACGGTGCTACGCGCGCGATTTACCCAGCTTCGGAACACCTGCTCGAGGACAGGGCCTACTGCTGCTTGTCTGGAATTATCTGGGCGCTTTCGCGTTGTTACAATGAGTTGTGGTTGTGCCTCTAGGGCTCTTGGGATCCGGCTTATAAAGGCGCCAGGATCTAGGGTTTCTACGGGGAGTCCTACCCGGATTACACACTTGCCTAACTACGGAACATTACATTGTCGTGCATGTCAAGGATCCGCCTATCCCTAATACGCCATATTGGATCCGGCTAGCCCTAATGGGCCAGGCCGGATCCGGCTTCCAGAGAAGGTCGGTTGGATCCGGCTCCTTGTTCCTAGGCTAGACTTCCTCCATCCTGATCAACAGCAACTGGGCCACCCGATGGGCCATATGCCACCATCACCATCTGTGGGCCACCCGGGCTTGCCGGATCTTGCCACTGTTGATGGTACACCCATGAAGTAGATGTAGCACGCCCTTGCGTGAAACTTGTGGTAGGTGGGCTGCCAAAAATTACATGATAGGAGCTTTTGAAGGGCACAACCTCGAACTTGATCATCACTTCGCGAAAATTATTAACATCGCCGAAGGCCACGGGAAGTTTGATTCTGCCCAGGGAGTTTTCCTTTTTAACCGGAACCACACCATGGAACTCCGTGGTGTTGTGCTTGAGCTGTTCCTTGGTAAGGTTCATCCTCTCCAGGGTCTCCAGGTACATGATGTTTAGGATGGCTTCGCCGTCCATGAGGCACTTGGAGAATTCATACCCGTCGATGAGGGGACTAACAACCAAAGCGTAGCACTCCTTAGGGATGATGGATGGATGATCGGCTCTGCCAAATGTGCAGGGAGTTTTCGACCATCTGACGTACAGCGGCACAGCCGGAAGCATGGCGTTCAAGGTCCGGAGGGCGGATTTCTTCGCCCAAACTGTTGGAGTTCCGAGGAAGGTGTGATGTGCACCAACGCTTTTCTTCACAAATTGTTTGGAGGTGTTAGCTGCGGCACCCTCTTTTGGTTCCGGCAAAGCTCCATCCTCGTCCATTGCTTCGGAGCTATCCTCGTCCTTATCCTTCTTGCCTTTGCCTCCTTTGCTGCGCGGGCGATGCTTTCTAGCACGTTTGTATCCTGCTTCTGGGTCTGTCTTGAGATCATTGACCCACTTGCAGTTGCGATTGGTGTGAGAGGACTTGCCTATAGCCGGATCAATATGGGCTAGACACGTCATGTCCCTGTACTCTTTATAGATTTGGGGAGCACGGAACCCATCGACGGTGACCTTGTCAGCGTGCTGCTGGCCCCTACCGGCTCTGCCGCCACGACCGCGGCCTCTTCCGCCTCCTTGACCACCGCGTTGGAACGTCATGGCAACCATGTTAGATCCGCCGCTCTTCTGGTCTTTTGGGGGGATTCTTCCGCTTGTTGTTGTTATTGCCATCACGGTTCTTCTTTTGGTTATGCAGGGGTATGGTTGTGGCCGCTAGTTCTCCGCATGTGTCATCATCGGCGGCGGTGTGAGTGCTGGCGATGGAAATCATCTTGTCCAGGGTCAGCTTTTTGTCATTGTATATACACGTTAGCTTGTGCCGGAGCAAACCTCCCCTATGCAGGCCACCCATGAAGGCTAGCATAGCTGTGAAATTATCTACGTTTTCGTACTCGTTTCTTGTTTCTAACCACCGAGTAAGATATGCTCGAGAGGTTTTATTTTTCTTCTGGATACAAGCTTGCAGGTCACTGGCCGTGGAAGGTCTCTTGTAGGTGCCCCTGAAGTGTCCCTCAAAGACAATCTTCAGGTCAAACCAGCAAAAGATGGAGTTCTCCGGTAGATCGCTGAGCCAAGTCTGGGCTGGACCAACAAGGTACAGCTGGAGAATGCGGAGGGCCATGTTTGGGGTCCCTCCAGCAAAGCTGACTGTGTTGAAGTAGTCATCGATCTAGGTATCGAGTCTCTCACTGCCATCATAATGCTTCAAGTTTCTGGGTAGCTTGAGGTTCAAGCCTTTTGGCATTTTCTCTTCTCGGATCCTCCTGCCAAAACACTTTGGGCCAATGTACTCAATCATGTACTCGTTGAGACGTTCCCGTGCGTCGCGTGAGTTCCGCTTGTGTCCGGGGGAATCTGATCGAGAGCGTGATCTCCGGCCTCCTCTGCTGCCTCCCCCTCCTCCACTAGGTGGTGGTGACGGAGATCCGTGCGGGGGCCGATGGGATTTCTCGCTTCCACCATCAGATTCTCAACATCCTTCTCGGTGCTGGCTCCGGCTGCGGTGGCTGACTTTGCCATTCTGGCTCCTGCGGGGCTCAGGCGCATGTTCCTCGTTCTGGCTCATGCGGGGCTCAGGCGCACGTTCCTCATTCCGACTCATGCGGGGCTCAGGCGCACGTTTATCGTTCCGGCTCCTGCGGGGTTCTGGCGTGCGTTCCTTGTTCTGACTCCTCAGAGGCTCAACGTTGTCGCGGATATTAGTTCCAGTAGGCCCATGGGGTCTGGTGTTTCCAGCGGGACTTCGCTGGCGAGGTGGCGGAGGAGCGCGATGGTTCCGGGGCGGAGGATATGGGTTTTGGTACTTGTCCCTGCCAGTATACATCAGATCATTTCCCTTATTCTTTCCTGTCGGAGGGGTATCCGAAGGTATGTGGATTGGATTTGGATGTTCTCTGGTTTTACTTCTGCGCTCCGTAGATCCGGTGCGCGATTGCTCATCACGACGCTCCCTTCCTGAGGCATTCTTCTCCGCGGTGGACACGCAAACCTCCGGGTTGGATTCCATCCTGCACGAAGTATCCGCCTTACTCTGTTGCTTCATTGCTGTAGTGACGAGTGTGCGGAGGTGGCCGATGTCGATTTCCTCATCATTCTTGGCCAGCAGCTGCGCGGCCATCTTCATGTTATCCTTTCGGGTCGTGAGCGGCTGATGATCGGTGGGGCTGTCAAAATTGATTTTCCGAGGGCGAATAGCTTCCTGACGAATCTTTTCTGTGTCGTCTTTAGCATCATGGACTAACTTCTTCCATCGATCCCGGAGCTCTGTGGCCTTGTTCATATATTGCGTGGTCTTGCACTCTTGTTCGTCGACCACTTGCATCATCTCGTCGGTCTCTATCTTGTCCACAAGCGCTGTTGCTGCGGCCTTGACGACCTTTTGAGCTTCAGCCAGCAATTCTTTCCTTTTAGCTTCTAGAGCTTCCGGATCTGCGGCTTCTTCTGATGTTATTGGTTTGGTGAGAACTTCCACATATGTGATGTTTACGCCATTCTTGCCTGCTATCCTGGTGACTTCCTCCATTGATATCCCTTCACCGAAATCTAGGCCATGTCCTTGATTGGACAAACCCGGAATTGCGGCGTTGGGGGGAGTCTTCTCTGAGTCGGAGTCCTCCTCCAATCCAGTTATAGTCACAATGACCTTCTTGTGTGGGGCGGACTCGACTTCATCTTTCTCCTTCTCTTCCATCTCCTTCATCAGACGGTTGTACTCTTCCGAGTCCATGGAAGATGTGTCACCGGATAAAGGGATCAGATTTTCGAGTAGCGAGTCTTCGTTGTCTCCGACATCCTCTTGGTGATCCGAAACATTGTTGTCTCCGGCATCCTCAACCTGCATAGGTCCAGCTCCATCCTGAGGAGGGGCGGCTCCTGCGGTGTGTCCGAGGAAGTGCACGAAGTGGCACCTTTGCTTCTCTAACAGCTGGAAAACCCAGGCGGATCTGCATTGGTCTTTCACCGTAGTTTCCTACTTAGGCGCAGATTGGGTGGGCTTTGAATTTTTCAGATCTAAGGCGGATTCTTCCTTAGGAAGTTCCACGACTCAGATCGGATCTTCGCGACTGCGTCCTGCTCAGCGGCGGTCGCGTCAGCGTTACTTACCAGTGCGTTTCCGTCGGAATCGACGGTCTCGCCGATGAAGATGTGTATGCCGCCGATTGGGACAATGGAGAGCTTAACGGGGTCGGTCCTAGCTGGAATCCAGCACTTGTCCCGAGGGACGATCGGAAAGTTGCCAGCGTAGAGAACACGCCACACTCCGATGGAGTCGTTGAAGCTTCCCATGGCGAAACATTCCCGTTCCGGCCTCCAGATGCCGCTGGCCCCATGGTGGGCGCCAACTATCGTTGCCTACTCGACGGTACCCCAGAGGAGGGATCCTCACGAAGGGGAGAATAAGTAGGGGCCATAGGGCGGAGAGCACTCGGGACGGTGGTACGCGATTTACTCAGCTTCGGAACACCTGCTCGAGGACAGGGCCTACTGCTGCTTGTCTGGAATTATTTGGGCGCTTTCGCATTGTTACAATGAGTTGTGGTTGTGCCTGTAGGGCTCTCGGGATCCGTCTTATAAAGGCGCCAGTATATAGGGTTTCTACGGAGAGTCCTACCCGGATTACAAACTTGCCTAACTACGGAACATTACATTGTCGTGCATGTCAAGGATCCGCCTATCCCTAATACATCGTACTGGATCTGGCTACCCCTGATGGACCAGGCCGGATCTAGCTTCCAGAGAAGGTCGGTTGGATCCGGCTCCTTGTTCCTGGGCTAGACTTCTTCCATCCTGATCAACAGCAACTGGGCCGCCCAATGGGCCATATGCCACCATCACCATCTGTGGGCCACCCGGGCTTGCCGGATCTTGCCACTCTCGATGGTACACCCATGAAGTATACCCACAACACCATCATCATTGATAGTGGTCACAACGTTGACATCCTTTGACTTTTTTGCTTTACGGTCTACATGCTCGGGCGGTCCTTGGAAAAATGGCCAACCTCTCCACAAGTGAAGCAACTTAGATCATCTTTGTTCATCATCATCTTCTTCTTCTTCTTCTTCTTGAAGGTAGTATTATTTACAAACTTGTTGAAAGCGGGCTTGTTGTTCCCTTGGTTCTTGTCATAGGATTTCTTATGCACCATGTTAGTGCTTGAATGACCCTCTCCTTTCTTGGTAGTGTCCTTAGCACGAGCTTTCTTCTCAACATCAAGAGACACTATTAGGTTTTCAATCGATATCTCATGTCTCTTGTGTTTGAGAGCCGTGGCAAAGTTCTTCCATGAAGGAGGCAACTTTGCAATGATACATCCCGCCACAAACTTGTCGGGTAAGGCACACTTAAGGAGTTCGAGCTCTTTCTCAATGCATTTTATCTCATGATCTTGTTCAACAACAAAACAATTGTTCACCATCCTGAAGTTATGGAAGCTATGATGTACAGTTCACTGCCAGAATCGGTTGCACCGAATTTAGCATTCGGTGCATCGTAGAGCTCTTTTATATCTTTTATATCCAAGTGCAAAGTGTTGTGTCACCAGAGTATTTTCCCCACAAGGGTGACTCGAGGGTTTATATCGAACTCTCGGGAAATTGGGCAAAGATTATTCTCTTCTCTCTTCTTCCTGCAAGTAAAATAAAATCCTTGTGTCTCCAACTTCACCGTGTGGTTGTCAAGCACAAGGTTTCGTGTAAGTAAATAAACACAAGTAAAAATAAAGCAAGTAAAACTAGATAAAATAAAGTAACTAAGTAAAAAAATGTAAAGGGTTGATTGTTTTTGGTGTTTTGGATACAAATAAGAAAAGTAAATAGTTTTGTATTTTCGGATTAAAATAGTGATGCAAGTAGAAACAAGATAAAAGCAATATAAAGGTGTTTATTATGATAAAAAGTGGACCGGGGTTCATGCGTTCACTTGACTATTCTCTCTTTTAAGTTGTAGTGGACAAATAGTAATTCATCAATGAGATATGAGGATGCAGAACAATAACATGAGTAAGATATGCACTCATATGGGCATCATGCCCTAACATAGAGATGATGCAACACATCTCTCTAATACTCCACAAGAAACGGAAAACGCCATGCAATCTTGTATTAAGAAGCCATAAGTACTTTGACATGATGTTTGAATATCAAATATGCTACCTTGACCAAACAAGATCATCACTTTTGTCACTGACGAACATAGCACATGCGTTCACTTTATCCCTAGTAAGGTATCAAAAGAAAAGGCAACTCCATAATAGATCATGAATTTGCTATCAATATTCAATCACTAAAACCATGCTACTCCATCTAATACACACATCACCCCACACACGCTCTTGCATAGATGTTGGATCAAAACAAATAATTAAGAACGGGGTACATAATATGCATCTATCAATACATCTTACACATAATACAATAAGATGTCATAGCACAATATCATAGAATAAGGATCCACCACATAAGTATTACAAATATGGCCATAACCATGTGAGTCAGCTCATATGGCACTACGAACTATGAAGAACATGAGAGAAATAGATCAAGTTACAGCCACAAAACCATAATCCAAATGTGGACTACATTCCCTTGATCATGGTGATGATGATGAAGATGTTGGAGAAGTTGGAGATCCCTCCGACGGTGATCCTGGCGGAGTTTCCCCCTCCAATCTTCTCTACTGCTGCCTCCGTTTTTGTGTTTCTATCTTTATGCAGCGCTCCCCTCCCGAGAACTCTTCGGGGCCATATAGACAGTGATTTTTAGGTCAAAATATGTCGGTGGGCAAAAAGATCACGCGATTTGGATGATCGACAGCCGAAAGAGCACAGGTGGCGCACCCTACATGTTCGGGAACGCCACTGGATGTATTTTAGGCCTCAGGCCCATCCAAGTGTGCTTCCAGGTCCCAGGGTGCTTCTCCCGATGAATAAATGACGCTCCAAACATCCCATGTCAATTTGACTCCGTATAGGTCTCTGAAAGTGAAAAATACACAAAACTGGGTTTTCGGTTCTGCAGAGTTATAAAGCAAGTAAAGGGGATCATTGGTAAATTCCGTAAATCAATATAAAACATGGTATTATCATCATATATGCTGCAAATATGTGAGAATTGAATACGATAAAGTACAAAGTTCTTGTATGCATTTTACACGCATCAACACATCACACAGATGATCTAAAAAGAACACTCTGAAAACATGCAAAAAAAGAGAGTATAGGCCTCCTCGAACTTCTTTTGATCTTCGTGAGATATACTACCTTCAGATTTTCCATTAATAATTGTGAATACTTTCAGAACAGTAAGCCAGAGTGTGGCCTTCACTTGACACCTCTTAAAGGTACATTTTGAGTCGGTTATAGTAGCCCATGATCCGGTAGCGACCCAAACCGATTAATTGTGATACGTCTGTCAAAGACTTTGTTTGTTTTCTTGAACAACAAAAAGAAAGTATCATCTCGAGGCGCAATCCACTTAACACGAGCGCGACACGCGCATCGTGACATGACGTGTCAAGACGAGTGAGTGAGGCGGAGGAGGAGCGCACATAACACTCCTCTTATCACTCACTTAGTAGTGGTGGAACAACCCACCTTATAAGATCGTCTAACTTCTCCCAACTTTCCATGTGGGACTAAACTTAGCTCCCACTCCTCTTGCCATTCTCTTGTGAGCTGCCAACAATATGGGCTGAAACTCACATGGGTTGCCTTGAATGTGGGCTTTGATATTTAATGGAAAATCTGAAATCTAATATGGGCCACTACCGTTGGGCCCAATATTTCAGCATGGAGCCTGGATATACACATGGTGACTATGTTGATGATGTTGGGACTCCACGTGCAGAGTGTTGTGTCAGCGGAGTATTTTCCCCACAAGGGTGACTCGAGGGTTTATATCGAACTCTCGTGGAATGGAGTAAAAAGTTATCTCTCCCTCTCTTCTTCTAGCAATCATGCAAAATAAAATAAAGCTTTGTGTCCCCAACTCCACAGTGGGGTTGTCAAACACAAGGTTTCGTGTAAGTAAAAGTAAATAAAGTAGTAACTAAAGTAAAGTAAAATAAACAAATGAAGTAAACTAAATAAAAGCGTTAAAGGTTTTTCTTATGATTAAAATTGGACCGGGATTCATGCGTTCACTTAACTATTCTCTCTTTTAAGTTGTAGTGGACAATAACAATTCATCAATGAGATATGACATAAATAAGATAAGCATCAATATGGGCATCATGTCCTAACATAGAGATGATGCAACACATATCTCTTATACTCCACAATATAGGAATAACTTCAAGCAATCTTGTATTAAGAATTAAAAGAGTATAGCCATAAGTACTTTGACACGATGTTTGAATATCAAATATGCTACCTTGATCAAACAAGATCATCACTTTTGTCACGCGAAGAACATAGAAAATGCATTCACTTTATCCCTAGTGAGATAGGAAAAGAAAAAAAGGCAAAGCCACAATAGATCATGAATTTGTTGTCACTATTCAATCAGTAAAACCATGATATTCCATCTAACACACACATCACCCCACACACGTTCGTGCATACAAGTTGGATCAGAACATATACTTAAGAACGGGATACATAATATGCATCTATCAATACATCTTACACAAAGTTTAGAAAAATCTCATAATATCATATCATGGAATAAAGATCCACCACATAGGTATTACAAATATGACCATAATCATGTTGGGCAGCTCATATGGCACTAAGAACTATGAATAACATGAGAGAAATGGATTAATATACTTCCACAAACCCGTAGTCCAGAGGTGGACTACTCCCCCTTGATCATGGTGATCATGATGAAGACGTTGAAGAAGGTGGAGATCCCTCCGGCGGCAGCTCCGGCGGAGTTTCCCCCTCCAATCTTTGATGCGACAGCCTCTGTTTTCGTGTTTCGGTGTTTCTGCGGGGGCCATATATATAGTGGTTTTTAGGTCAAAATCCATCGGTGGGCGAAAGAATCAAGAGATTTGGACTATCGACTGCCAAAAGAGGTTGGGTGGCGCACCCTCCTTGCCTCGGTGCGCCACCTGTGCTTTTTTGGCCCTCGGGCCTCCCCAGGTATGTTTCCAGGGCCTAGATTGCTTCTCCCGATGAAAAACATGACCCTCGATAAATCCTAGCTCAATTTGACACCGTATAGGTTTGTGAAAGTTAATGTAAATACACAAATCAGGGAATTCCTATTCTGCAGAGTTATAACCCAAATAAAGGGGATCATTGGTAAATCCCCATAAATCAATGTAAAACATGTTATTATCATCATATATGTTGCAAATATGTGGGAATTTATTCTAATAAAGGACAAAGTTCATGTATGCATTTTACATGCATCATATGTGCGCATGGCTGAGTCGACATGCTATGAAAGCATGTATCAATTTTGCCAAGAGCGGTGGTGGCAGTGTTCAGGTCACGCTATTTGAGGACACAAAATGAAGAAGACACAACTCAGATACTGGCACAAAACAAGGTTTGGGGATTTTCTTGTATGCGTGAAAGCATCAACTAGATGTAATGTGTTTTGAAGAATTGTCAATTTGTGTGGCAGGGCATGCTTAAAGTTCATACTGGAGAGTGTAGTGTGATACTTAGTCGTGGTAGATTATGACATGTGGATTTAGGATGATTTCTTAGGCATGAATAGATGTCACAATGACATCAATGTGCTACAACGTTCTCTTGTGTCTGGTAGACTTGCCGAAGACAATGCTCATGCGGTTAACTATGAGATCAATGACCACGCATATAACAAAGGGTACTATCTTGTTGATCGCATTTATACTCCATGGGTGACATTTTGTGAATACAATTCCCCACCCTCATACCGAGAAGAAAACTTTGTTTTCTTCATGCCAGGAGAGCTATAAGAAGAATGTCGAGCGGGAATTTGACGTGATCCAAGCTCATTTTGCAATTGTCAGGTACCCTACTCTTACCCGGTCTACATCTGAGATGTGGTAGGTGATAAATGTTTGCATGATCATGCACAACATGATCATCGAGAGTGAGAATGGTTCTCCATTGGTTAATGATCTGCCTGAGCACTAGGGGCCTCTAGCCCCAGTTGATCACGAGGTGCTATAGAGGTTGGATCTTTCCTCGTCATGCATCAAGAAATTTGTGATAGACAGGTTCATCACCAAGTGCAAGATGACCTAGTGGAGCATTTGTGGTGATGATAGGAAACACCCCTTGAAATGTATTGATCTATGTGAATTCTTGTGTGAACTACTTGTCTAAATTATTGTGATAAAACAATTTAAATTGGTGTGTGAACTACTTAATTTATTGGTTTGAAATACTGTAATGAAACTAGTGGCGCCGGTGTGGACAGCTGGCCTCGAATCCGCAACAATTTTGGCGGCTCCCCCAAAGCCCTTCTTCGGTGCGGTTGTTGGACACCCTTTAGGTGTCGCCGGTGGAGATGCCCTTATCGACATCATCAGATTTAGCGATGAACAAAAGCCCATGAGCAGCAACAAACTTGTACTAGTGGAGAAGCTTGTGGCCCACTAAGGTCCATCGTATGTTTGTTTCATGTTGTAGATGTTTATATTTTCCTTTTATATTTGGTTAAATTTTGTAATATTCAACTTTTGACTAAATTTATAAGTTTATTCATCGAAACAGAAGTAGTATATCATTGCTATACTATAGTTTAGTAATACAACGCTCTCTATCAAAGAAAGATGAGTACAACGATGAAACTTGGAGACCTTAGGTCTTGTAAATAATGTGCCCTCCTTGTACTCACTGGTAGAAAAAAGGCCTTCCGGACAGCCCCATTAGTCGCGGATATGCAAGAACCGCGACCAATGGGACCTTTAGTCGCGGCCCTTGTGGCGAACCGCGACCAAAGGCCTGGGCCTAGGGTGCTCGGTGGCCAGCTGGTGGACGGGAGGGGCTTTAGTTGCGGTTGGCCAGGCCAACCACGACTAAATGTCCTCAGGCCTGGCCCAAAGGCCTTTAGTCGCGGTTGGCCTGGCCAACCGTGACTAAAGCCCCTCCCCTATATATACCACTCAGCCCACAGCACTTAGCCATTTGGTGCCACTTCTCTTCACAAACTTCATAAGGGGGTGTAGGGTTTGCTTTTGGCTCCTCTTATGCACACAAGGTGTTTGATGAAATGTCCCAAGAGCATGAAACAAACATGATATGAAGTGTCGGAGCCACACTTGATCGAGCTTCCTCATTTATTTTTTCCTCCTCGATCGCGGTTAGCAACAACTTGAACCTTTCATATATATGTGTCATTGATAAAATATGCATATGTGTGTAGTTCATTGTTTAATTTGTATTTAGTTTAACAAATGCATGATGGTTAATTATATATTTTGTATTATAATAATGCGGATGAATCGGCAATGGATGTACGCTAGCCGACTCTCCGGCGAATTCACTACGGGTTTGAAAGATTTCCTCGTAGTGGCTAATGCGAACAAGCAGGGGGGTTTTGTTATCTGTCCATGTGTTGACTGTAAGAATCAGAAGGGTTACTCTTCCTCAAGGGAAGTTCACCTGCACCTGATTCGGCATGGTTTCATGCTAAGCTATAATTGTTGGACCAAGCATGGAGAAAGAGGGGTTATAATGGAAGAATGTGAAGAAGGGGATGACATCGATGAGAGCTATCTTGATCATTTCGGTGATACTTTCATGGATGATGCTGAAGGTGGGGAAGGTGAAGGGGAAGGTGATCAAGAAGAGGCACGTGATGAGCCCGTTGATGATCTTGGTCGGACCATTGCTTGATGCACGGAGTCGCTGCGAAACTGAAAAGGAGAGGGAGAATTTGGATCGCATGTTAGAGGATCACGAAAGGCGGCTGTACCCCGGATGCGATGATGGTCCGAAAAAGCTGGGCTGCACACTGGATTTGCTGAAATGGAAGGCACGAGGCAGGTGTAGCTGACTCGACATTTGAAAACTTACTGAAAATGTTGAAGAATATGTTTCCAAAGAATAACGAGTTGCCCGCCGGTACGTACGAAGCAAAGAAGGTTGTCTCGCCCTCTAGGTTTAGAGGTTCGAAGATACATGCATGGATCAACGACTGCATCCTCTACCGCGGTGAATACGAGAATTTGAATGAATGCCCGGTATGCACTGCATTGCGTTATAAGATCGAGGCGATGACCACTGGTGACGATGTTGAGGGCCGGAAACCCGGGAAGAAGGTTCCCGCCAAGGTGATGTGGTATGCTCCTATAATACCACGGTTGAAACGTCTGTTCAGGAACAAAGAGCATGCCAAGTTGTTGCGATGGCACAAAGAGGACCGTAAGTCGGACGGGGAGTTGAGACACCCCGCGGATGGAACGCAATGGAGAAAGATCGACGAGAGAGTTTAAAGATTTTGCAGCTGACGCAAGGAACATAAGATTTGGTCTAAGTACGGATGGCATGAATCCTTTTGGCGAGCGAGCTCCAGCCATAGCACACGGCCCTTGACTCTATGCATCTACAACCTTCCTCCTTGGTTGTGCATGAAGCGGAAGTTCATTATGATGCCGGTGCTCATCCAAGGTCCGAAGCAACCCGGCAACGACATCGATGTGTACCTAAGGCCATTAGTTGATGAACTTTTACGGCTGTGGGGAAGACCTGGTGTCCGTGTGTGGGATGAGCACAAAGAAGAGGAATTTGACCTACGAGCGTTGCTTTTCGTAACCATCAACGATTGGCCTGCTCTTAGTAACCTTTCGGGACGGTCAAATAAGGGATACAATGCATGCACGCACTGCTTACATGAGAGCTGACGAGTGTACATTTGCCAAATTGTAAGAAGAACGTGTACCTTGGGCATCGTCGATTTCTTCCGAAAATTCATCCAGTAAGAAAGAGAGGCAAGCATTACAACGGCAAGGCAGATCACCGGCCGAAGCACTGCGGAATGCTGCTCGGTGCTCGAGGTATTTGATATGGTCAAGGATTTGAAAGTCATCTTTGGAAAGGGTCCTGGCGGACAATCAATTCCGAAGGGAGCTGACGGGCACGCACCCATGTGGAAGAAGAAATCTATATTCTGGGAGCTAGAATATTGGAAAGTCCTAGAAGTCTGCTCTGCAATCGACGTGATGCACGTTATGAAGAATATTTGCGTGAACCTCCTAAGCTTCTTGGGCGTGTATGGGAAGTCAAATGATACAAACGAAGCACGGCAGGACCAGCAACGTTTGAAAGACCCTGATGACCTGCATCCGGAACGGTTTCAAGGTCGTGCCAGCTACGCTCTGACCAAAGAAGAGAAGGTCATCTTTTTTGAATGCCGAGCAGTATGAAGGTCCCATCTGGATTCTCGTCCAATATAAAGGGAATAATAAACATGGCGGAGAAAAAGTTCCAAAACACGAAGTCTCACGACGCCACGTGATTATGACGCAATTGCTTCCGATTGCTTTGAGGGGGCTCTGCCGGAAAAATGTTCGAGTAGCCATTGTGAAGCTATGTGCATTCCTCAATGCAATCTCTCGGAAGGTAATCAATCCAGAAGTTCTACCACGGTTACGGAACGATGTGGTCCAATGTCTTGTCAGTTTCGAGTTGGTGTTCCCGCCATCCTTCTTCAACATTATGACGCACCTCCTGGTTCACCTAGTCGAAGAGATTTCCATTCTCGGTCCTGTATTTCTACACAATATGTTCCCCTTCGAGAGGTTCATGGGAATATTAAAGAAATATGTTCGTAACCGTGCTAGGCCAGAAGGAAGCATCGCCAAGGGCTATGGAAATGAGGAGGTAATTGAGGTAACCGCGCCACACACATGCAATAGCTAGGGCGGCGCCCGCCGGCGCCCCGGCCCCTCCAATCTCTCCCGACGCACACACGCGCTCTTCCGCGACACCCTCTCCCACCCCTTCCAGCTCGCCGTCCCCCTCCTTTTGGCACCGCCCTTTCGCCACCGCCACCGCCCCCTTCTGCACTTAATTAATTTGTTTTTACTACATGTTTTCAGGACTGACATATGGCGGACGATAGAGCTGACCCGATTCTGGACAACTATGATCTGGACGCTGAAGACCATATGTTCGGCATCATAAACGGCGATATTCCATATGTGCCGACCGGACAAGAAAGAAGATGATATCTCTTCTTATCCGAACCTTGACGGTGAAGATGAAGGGCGCCGTCGGCAAGATGATGCCGAAGAAACGTCGATAAACGACGATCTTCAATTGGAAGTAGCAACCACCTCCGTGCGCCGAGGTATATATATACATTGAGCCTGCGGTGATACAAACTAACCGATTTGAATAAATATGTGTGTACTAACGCGCGCGACTCTCTTTCTTATTTTAGCCCTCGGTCGGATCATCGAAACAATCGAGTACGTCGTCAAAGCGTGGCGCAACCAAGACGCTGAAACAAGGAGAAATATATACCATCGAGGTTGTCGACGGTGCAACCGGCAAGCCGCTGGAGCCCGAGAAGAACGCCACCAAGTTTATCAACCAATGCGGAGCCGTTGTTAGAGACAACGTCTCGATCACCGTCCAGGAGTGGAATGAGCCAAAGAAGGCACGTCTTGGTTTCACTTTTGTCGACAAGAGAACAAAAAAATAATGCTTGCAAAAGCTTCTGCAACATGTCGTCCTACCTCCGGAATACCACAAATTGGATGAGGAGGGTAACAAGATTGCGGAAAACAAGAAGAGGAGGAAGCTACTCAAACAGTTCGCTCTTGGAAAGATGGCCAGTGCATTCCAAAAATTCAAGCAAAATCTAGCCCGTGACTATGTCAACCAGAACAAGACTCCGGATTTCAAAGGACAATATGAGAAACTGAAACATGATTGGCCAGAATTTGTGAAGCAAAAGAAATCGGAGCAGTTCCTTGAACTATCGAAAAAAATAAGGAAAATGCGGCTAAGAAGGAGTACAATCATATTATGGGGCCAGGAGGGTATCGCCTTTGGGAGCCTAGGTGGGAGAAGATGGAGAACGAGCTGAGGGCGTGAGGAATCCGTCCAGGTACGGAGGGATGGGACCCAAGGGCCAAAAGGCTGGTGGTACGGGCATGGGGGATCGCCGAACCCGGAGACGAGGAGAGTGTGTTTACCGGGGCAAAATAATTAAACCCACCGAAAAGCTTATTGAGGCGGTGAGGGATGCTCAAGAGGGGAAGATCAAGTTCAACGGAGAGAACGACGCGGCGACGAAAGCCCTCGGGAATCCCGAACACGGAGGACGTGTACGAGGCATGGGGCACATTCCGTGGAAAATAGGGTTCCCCGAACGATGACCCTTACGGTTACGAAGCCGTAAGAGAAAGATGGATCGGGATGCGAGATGTTGTGGCGCGGTTGGCATCGGAAATGGATGTGATGAAGAAAACCGTGAGTGTACTAGTAGCCGAAAGAGATGCATCTCGGGCGCGGCATGAAGATCATCCAATGGATCTCGGAAGCCAGCAGCGAGAGAAGAAGCGAGCGTGGCTTCCACGGAGGCCCCACCGGCTGGTGCACCGACGATCGAAATTACTGCACCGGAGCCTCTGGTGGTCGAAATTACTGCACCGGAGCCTCCTCGCTACCCCGTGGACGATATAAAGGAGATGAAAGAATGTCATCTGTATTATCCTATCGGGAACATGTCCATGAAGGTAGCCATCGCCAGTGCTTTACCATGTAAACCTGGAGCACTCCACCACAACAACCCCATTGCAGATGGCTATGCTCGTGTCACGGTGGAGGACATAGTCCAAGGGTTTCAGGACCTGGACATTGACATTGCTACACCTGAAGGGGCGAGAAGACTTGGAGATGTCAAGCGCCAGTTCATTCTATGGCAAAAGAAGTTTATCAAGTTTCCAGGCGAGGCGCCAAGGCGAACAAGTCCACCCCCCTCCGGTGGTGGTGGCGGCGGCGGTGGTGGTGGTGGTTCACCTACACCTCCTTCACGTCAGCCGACGCCGCCCCCCAATTCACCTCCGGCGGGTAAGCAGACGCCGCCCCCCAGTCCTCGTCCGGTGGGTGATTGATGGCGTGTAACTCACACGTTCGTTGGGAACCCCAAGAGGAAGGTATGATGCGCACAGTAGCAAGTTTTCCCTCAGAAAGAAACCAAGGTTTAATCGAACCAGTAGGAGCCAAGAAGCACGTTGAAGGTTGATGGTCGCGAAATGTGATGCGGCGCAACACCGGGGATTCCGGCGCCAACTAGGAACCTGCACAACACAACCAAAGTACTTTGCCCCAACGAAACGAGTGAGGTTGTCAATCTCACCGGCTTGCTGTAACAAAGGATTAAACGTATCGAGTGGAAGATGTTTGCAAAGAAAACGGTAAAACAAGTAGATTGTATGCTATGTAAAGAATAGGACCGGGGTCCACGAGTTCACTAGAGGTGTCTCTCCCATAAGATAAAAGCATGTTGGGTGAACAAATTACGGTCGGGCAATTAACAAATAGAGAAAGGCATAACAATGCATATACATGACATGGTAAATATAGTGAGATTTAATTGGGCATTACGACAAAGTACATAGACCGCCATCCAACCGCATCTATGCCTAAAAAGTCCACCTTCGGGTTATCGTCCGAACCCCTCCGAGTATTAAGTTGCAAAGCAACGAGACAATTGCATTAAGTATGGTGCGTAATGTAATCAACAACTACATCCTTAGACATAGCATCAATGTTTTATCCCTAGTGGCAACGAGCACAACACAACCTTAGAACTTTCTCGTCCATTGTCCCGGTGTAAATGCAGGCATGAACCCACTATCGAGCATAAATACTCCCTCTTGGAGTTAAGAGTAAAAACTTGGCCGAGCCTCTACTAGTAACGGAGAGCATGCAAGATCATAAACAACACATGAACAATAGATTGATAATCACCATAATCATAGTACTCACTATCCATCGGATCCCGACAAACACAACATATAGAATTACATATAGATGATCTTGATCATGTTAGGCAGCTCACAAGATCTAACAATGAAGCACAACAAGGAGAAGACGACCATCTAGCTACTGCTATGGACCCATGGTCCAGGGGTGAACTACTCACTCATCACTCCGGAGGCGACCATGGCGGTGTAGAGTCCTCCGGGAGATGAATCCCCTCTCCGGCAGGGTGCCGGAGGCGATCTCCGAGAATCCCCCGAGATGGGATTCGCGGCGGCGGCGTCTCCGTAAGGTTTTCCGTATCGTGGCTCTCGGCATGCGGGGTTTTCGCGACGGAAGCTTTAAGTAGGCGGAGGGTCAACGCGAGGGGCCACACGAGGGGCCCGAGGGGATAGGTCGGCGCGGCCGGGGCACTGGGCCGCGCCGGCCACCCCTGGCCTCCTCGTGGCCCCACTTCGTTAGGTCTTCGGTCTTCCGGAAGCTTCGTGCAAAAATAGGACCCCGGGCGAAAGTTTCGTCCAATTCCGAGAATATTTCTTTACTAGGATTTCTGAAACCAAAAACAGCGTGAAAACGACAAGCGGCTCTTCGGCATCTTGTTAATAGGTTAGTTCCGGAAAATGCATAAATATGACATATAATGTGCATAAAACATGTAGGTATCATCAATAAAGTAGCATGGAACATAAGAAATTATCGATACGTTGGAGACGTATCAGCATCCCCAAGCTTAGTTACGCTCGTCCCGAGCGAGGTAAAACGATAACAAAGATAATTTCTGAAGTGACATGCCATCATAATCTTGATCATACTATTTGTAAACATATGTAATGAATGCAGCGATCAAAGCAAAGGTAATGACATGAGTAAACAAGTGAATCATATGACAAAGACTTTTCATGAATAGTACTTCAAGACAAGCATCAATAAGTCTTGCATAAGAGTTAACTCATAAAGCAATAAATCAAAGTAAAGGTGTTGAAGCAACACATAGGAAGATTAAGTTTCAGCGGTTGCTTTCAACTTGTAACATGTATATCTCATGGATTTTGTCAACATAAAGTAATATAACAAGTGCAATATGCAAATATGTAGGAATCAATGCACAGTTCACACAAGTGTTTGCTTCTTAAGGTGGAGGGAGATAGGTAAACTGACTCAACAATAAAAGTAAAAGAATGGTCCTTCAACGAGGAAAGCATCGATTGCTGTATTTGTGCTAGAGCTTTTATTTTGAAAACATGAAACAATTTTGTCAACGGTAGTAATAAAGCATATGAGTTATGAAAATTATATCTTACAAGTTGCAAGCCTCATGCATAGTATACTAATAGTGCCCGCACCTCGTCCTACTTAACTTGGACTACCGGATCTTCGCATGCCATGTTTCAACCAAGTGTCACAAAGGGGTACCTCCATGCCGCCTGTACAAAGGTCTAAGGAGAAAGCTCGCATTTCGGATTTCTCGCTTTTGATTATTCTCAACTTAGACATCCATACCGGGACAACATGGACAACAGATAATGGACTCCTCTTAAATGCATAAGCATGTAGCAAAGTTATTATTCTCATATGAGATTGAGGATATATGTCCAAAACTGAAACTTCCACCATGGTTCATGGCTTTAGTTAGCGGCCCAATGTTCTTCTCTAACAATTTTGCATGCTCCAACCACTAAAATGATAGACCTTCGGACAAGACGGACATGCATAGCAACTCACATGATATTCAACAATAGTTGATGGCGTTCCCCGAAGCATGGTTATCGCACAACAAGCAACTTAATAAAAGATAAAGTGCATAAGTACATATTCAATACTACGATAGTTTTTAAGGCTATTTTGTCCCATGAGCTATATATTGCAAAGGTGGATGATGGAATTTTAAAGGTAGCACTCAAGCAATTTACTTTGGAATGGCGGAGAAATACCATGTAGTAGGTAGGTATGGTGGACACAAATGGCATAGTAGTTGGCTCAAGGATTTTGGATGCATGAGAAGTATTCCCTCTCGATACAAGGTTTAGGCTAGCAAGGTTATTTGAAGCAAACTCAAGGATGAACAAGTGCAGCAAAACTCACATAAAAGACACATTGTAAACATTATAAGACTCTACATTTGTCTTCCTTGTTGTTCAAAACTCAATACTAGATATTATCTAGACCTTAGAGAAACCAAATATGCAAATCAAATTTTAGCAAGCTCTATGTATTTCTTCACTAATAGGTGCAAAGTATATGATGCAAGAGCTTAAACATGAGCACAACAATTACCAAGTATCACATTATCCAAGACATTTTAGAATTACTACATGTAGCATTTTCCAATTCCAACCATATAACAATTTAACGAAGAAGAAACTTCGCCATGAACATTATGAGTAAAGCCTAAGGACACATGTGTCCATACGCAACAGCGGAGCGTGTCTCTCTCCCACAAAGTGAATGCTAGGATCCATCTTATTCAAACAAAAACAAAAACGAAAACAAACCGACGCTCCAAGCAAAGAATACAAGATGTGATTGAATAAAAATATAGTTTCAGGGGAGGAATCTGATGATGTTGTCGATGAAGAAGGGGATGCCTTGGGCATCCCCAAGCTTAGACGCTTGAGTCTTCTTAAAATATGCAGGGGTGAACCACGGGGGCATCCCCAAGCTTAGAGCTTTCACTCCTCTTGATCATAGTATATCATTCTCCTCTCTTGACCCTTGAAAACTTCCTTCACACCAAACTTCAAGCAAACTCATTAGAGGGTTAGTGCACAATTAATAATTCACTCATTCAGAGGTGACACAATCATTATTTTCACTTCTGGACATTGCATAATGCTACTGGACATTAATGGATCAAAGAAATAAATCCAACATAGCAAAAGAGGCAATGCGAAATAAAAGGCAGAATCTGTCAAAAACAGAACAGTCCGTAAAGACGAATTTTAAGATGGCGCCAGACTTGCTCAAATGGAAAAACTCAAAACTAATGAAAGTTGCGTACATATCTGAGGATCACGCTCGTAAATTGGCAGATTTTTTCGAATTTTCTACAGAGGACTGTGCCCAGATTCGTGACAGACAGCAATGCTGTTTCTGCGCAGCGATCCCAAATATAACATCAACTTTGACATAGAAACTTTACTTGGCACAAAAACATGATAAGGAGAGGTTGCTACAGTAGTAAACAACTTCCAAGACTCAACAAAACAAAAAATTGCTGTAGGTAAAAACATGGGTTGTCTCCCATAAGCGCTTTTCTTTAACGCCTTTCAGCTAGGCGCAGAAAGTGCAAATCAAGTAACATCGAGAGTAGAAGCATCAACATCATAGCTTGTTCTAATAATAGAATCAAAAGGCAACTTCATTCTCTTTCTAGGGAAGTGTTCCATACCTTTCTTGAGAGGAAATTGATATTTAATATTACCTTCCCTCATATCAATAACAGCACCAACGAGTTCGAAGAAAAGGTCTTCCCAACACAATTGGACAAGATGCATTGCATTCGATATCCAAGACAATAAAATCAACGGGGACAAGGTTATTGTTAACCGTAATATGCACATTATCAATCCTCCCCAAAGGTTTCTTTTTAACATTATCGGCAAGATTAACATCCAAATAACAATTCTTCAATGGTGGCAAGTCAAGCATATCATAAATCTTTTTAGGCATAACAGAAATACTTGCACCAAGATCACATAAAGCATTACATTCAAAGTCATTGAATTTCATTTTAATGATGGGCTCCCAACCATCCTCTAACTTTCTAGGAATAGAAGTTTCAAGTTTTAGTTTCTCTTCTCTAGCTTTTATGAGAGCATTTGTAATATGTTTTGTAAAGGCTAAATTTATAGCACTAGCATTAGGACTTTTAGCAAGTTTTTGTAAGAACTTTATAACTTCAGAGATGTGGCAATCATCAAAATCTAAATCATTATGAGCTACAGCAATGGGATCATTGTTCCCAAGGTTGGAAAAAATTTCAGCAGTTTTATCACAAGCGGTTTCGACGGTTTTAGCAATTTCGAGGCAGTTTTGTACGCTTTGCACTAGGAGTAGAAACTTTGCCAACACCAATTATTTTACCATTGATAGTAGGAGGTGCAGCAACATGTGAAGAATTAGCATTACTAGTGGTGGTAATAGTCCAAACTTTAGCTACATTATTCTCTTTAGCTAGTTTTTCATTTTCTTCTCTATCCCACCTAGCTCGCAGTTCAGCCATTAATCTTATATTCTCATTAATTCTAACTTGGATGGCATTTGCTGTAGTAGTAATCTTATTATCAATATCATTATTAGGCATAACTTTCAATTTTAAAAGATTAACATCAGAAGCAAGCCTATCAACTCTAGAAGCAATAGTATTAATTTTATCAAGCTTTTCCTCAACAGATTTGTTAAAAGCAGTTTGTGTACTAATAAATTCTTTAAGCATGGCTTCAAGACCAGAGGGTACATTCCTATTATTGTTGTAAGAATTCCCATAAGAATTACCATAACCATTACCATTAGCAGAAGGATATGGCCTATAGTTATTACCAGAGTTGTTCCTATAAGCATTGTTGTTGAAATTATTATTTTTAATGAAATTCACATCAACATTTTCTTCTTGAGCAACCAATGAAGCTAAAGGAACATTATTTGGATCTACATTAGATCTACCATTCACAAGCATAGACATAATCACATCAATCTTATCATTCAAGGAAGAGGTTTCTTCAACGGAATTTACCTTCTTACCTTGTGGAGCTCTTTCCGTGTGCCATTCAGAGTAATTTATCATCATATTATCAAGAAGTTTTGTAGCCGCCCCCAATGTGATGGACATAAAGGTACCTCCAGCAGCTGAATCCAATAAATTCCGCGAAGAAAAATTTAGTCCTGCATAGAAGGTTTGGATGATCATCCAAGTAGTCGGTCCATGGGTTGGGCAATTCTTTACCAAAGTTTTCATTCTCTCCCAAGCTTGAGCAACATGTTCAGTATCTAATTGTTTAAAATTCATTATGCTACTTCTCAAAGATATAATTTTAGCGGGAGGATAATATCTACCAATAAAAGCATCCTTGCATTTAGTCCATGAATCAATACTATTCTTAGGCAAAGATAGCAACCAATCTTTAGCTCTTCCTCTTAATGAGAAAGGAAACACTTTCAATTTAATAATATCACCATCTACATCTTTATACTTTTGCATTTCACAAAGTTCAACAAAATTATTGAGATGGGCAGCGAGCATCATCAGAACTAGCACCGGAAAATTGTTCTCTCATAACAAGATTTAGTAAAGCAGGTTTAATTTCAAAGAATTCTGCTGTAGTAGCGAGGTGGAGCAATAGGTGTGCATAGGAAATCATTATTATTTGCATTTGTGAAGTCACACAATTTAGTATTTTCAGGGGTATTCATTTTAGCAACGGTAAATAAAACAAACTAGATAAAGTAAATGCAAGTAACTAATTTTTTTGTGTTTTTGATATAGAGAAGAAGACAGTAAATATAGTAAAACTAGCAACTAATTTTTTTGTGTTTTGATTTAGTGCAGCAAACAAAGTAGTAAATAAAATAAAGCAAGACAAAAACAAAGTAAAGAGATTGAGAAGTGGAGACTCCCCTTGCAGCGTGTCTTGATCTCCCCGACAACGGCGCCGAGAAAATTATGCTTGATGGCGTGTAACTCACACGTTCGTTGGGAACCCCAAGAGGAAGGTATGATGCGCACGGTAGCAAGTTTTCCCTCGAGAAAGAAACCAAGGTTTAATCGAACCAGTAGGAGCCAAGAAGCACGTTGAAGGTTGATGGTCGCGAAATGTGATGCGGCGCAACACCGGGGATTCCGGCGCCAACTAGGAACCTGCACAACACAACCAAAGTACTTTGCCCCAACGAAACGAGTGAGGTTGTCAATCTCACCGGCTTGCTTGTAACAAAGGATTAAACGTATCGAGTGGAAGATGTTTGCAAAGAAAACAGTAAAACAAGTAGATTGTATGCTATGTAAAGAATAGGACCGGGGTCCACAGTTCACTAGAGGTGTCTCTCCCATAAGATAAAAGCATGTTGGGTGAACAAATTACAGTCGGGCAATTAACAAATAGAGAAAGGCATAACAATGCATATACATGACATGGTAAATATAGTGAGATTTAATTGGGCATTACGACAAAGTACATAGACCGCCATCCAACTGCATCTATGCCTAAAAAGTCCACCTTCAGGTTATCGTCCGAACCCCCTCCGGTATTAAGTTGCAAAGCAACAGACAATTGCATTAAGTATGGTGCGTAATGTAATCAACAACTACATCCTTAGACATAGCATCAATGTTTTATCCCTAGTGGCAACAGCACAACACAACCTTAGAACTTTCCGTCATCTGTCCCAGGTGTAAATGCGAGGCATGAACCCACTATCGAGCATAAATACTCCCTCTTGGAGTTAAGAGTAAAAACTTGGCCAGAGCCTCTACTAGTAACGGAGAGCATGCAAGATCATAAACAACACATGAACAATAGATTGATAATCACCATAATCATAGTACTCACTATCCATCGGATCCCGACAAACACAACATATAGAATTACATATAGATGATCTTGATCATGTTAGGCAGCTCACAAGATCTAACAATGAAGCACAACAAGGAGAAGACGACCATCTAGCTACTGCTATGGACCCATGGTCCAGGGGTGAACTACTCACTCATCACTCCGGAGGCGACCATGGCGGTGTAGAGTCCTCCGGGAGATGAATCCCCTCTCCGGCAGGGTGCCGGAGGCGATCTCCAGAATCCCCCGAGATGGGATTCGCGGCGGCGGCGTCTCAGTAAGGTTTTCCGTATCGTGGCTCTCGGTACTCGGGGTTTTCGCGACGGAAGCTTTAAGTAGGCGGAGGGTCAACGCGAGGGGCCACACGAGGGGCCCGGGGGATAGGTCGGCGCGGCCGGGGCCTGGGCCGCGCCGGCCACCCCTCGGCCTCCTCGTGGCCCCACTTCGTTAGGTCTTCGGTCTTCCGGAAGCTTCGTGCAAAAATAGGACCACGGGCGAAAGTTTCGTCCAATTCCGAGAATATTTCTTTACTAGGATTTCCGAAACCAAAAACAGCGAGAACAACGACAGCGGCTCTTCGGCATCTTGTTAATAGGTTAGTTCCGAGAAAATGCATAAATATGACATATAATGTGCATAAAACATGTAGGTATCATCAATAAAGTAGCATGGAACATAAGAAATTATCGATACGTTGGAGACGTATCGGTGATCGAACGCCGGCCCCCAATCCACCTCCGGCGAAGAAGCAGAGGCGGTCTTGGGTTATTAACCCGGAGCCTTATGTACCCGCAACCACAAAGATACCAGAGCCATCACTAAAGCCTCTCACCCCGAGGCCTTGGGAACTTAGTGTGGAGCAAAATGCAGCGGTCGTGGCTGCTCAGCATGAGAAATGGCAGGCGGACTGCAAGAAGAAAAGAGAGCCCGAGCCCAAACAAGTATTTTCCGAGAAGGAAAAGAGCTGGGCTAAGTCATTTTTGAACACACCGTCCCGAGCCGCGAAGAATCTGCTCGACGACTATGAACGTGAACTTCGTAGTCAAGCACTCGCGGTCGGGGGGAAACAAGTTGCCCAGCTCGGGGAACAAAGTAACCAGTCGATCGCCCCGCTCATAGTGAAAGCCGCAGGTCCGGACGATGCCCCTGATGTCATAGCAGCTGCGGCAGCACAGGGATTGACTGTAGCGAGAGCCAAAGAACAAGCGGCAGACTTAGGTCTGACTCTTCGTGCAGCGTTAGGCCTTGATGACGTGGCAATGAAGGACGTAGTATTTACATATGTGAAGAATGGTCCTCTCGTCGAGCCTGCGCGAGAAGAGGATCTACCTCGACAAATGAAAGGTCTGCTAAATTGGTACAAGGCTTACATACAACTTAAAAATGCCAAAGACTATATTTATGCGGAAGTTAGACCTGAGCATCACTTCAAACATTACGATATAACAATTCATCGGAGTGAATTGTTCCAGCTGTTCAATCTGCGCGAGCTCGACAAATCTATCATCAGTTGCTATGTTACGTAAGTGATTTAT
This sequence comes from Lolium rigidum, assembly GCF_022539505.1. Lineage (NCBI taxonomy): Eukaryota > Viridiplantae > Streptophyta > Magnoliopsida > Poales > Poaceae > Lolium > Lolium rigidum. The sequence goes on along the minus strand of NC_061508.1, from coordinate 69,397,570 downwards.
TAATTTCTACCCCATCTCGTTCATTGCCTGCACTATAAATATATATATTGTCCTAACTATCTTGTTGTGTACGCTATTATGCAGAATAAAGAAGCGGGAAATGCGAATAAGGCGCGTCCATGATGTTGGGTTCATTGACCCACAAATCGTTAATTCATATGTGTTAGAACACCACCCCAAAGACGTGGAGGATGACCTGTGGCGGTTTCTTATAAAACAGGAACTCAAAAGTGATATTCTATTTCCTTACCATTTTGGGTGAGTGTTTCGTCTTGAGCACATTATCTTTTGTTTACTCCATGCATGGTATGTGGCTAATCGATGAGTTATGCATGATTGTGCATGTATCGTGTCCGCGGGTTCCACTGGATTCTGCTAGTAATTCAAATTCAGAACTCCACAGTTCTCGTCCACGACTCTCTGAATATGGATCCGAAGCATTGGGCCGACATGAGAAAAATGATGCAAAAGTAACTATTTTCATTCGTTTGCGCTCTATATCGATCGGCCTTTTTCGTTCATCATTTCCTAATATCAAGTAACTAATTAATAACTCTCTTGTTCATTTAATTTTCCTTGCCTCGTAGGGTTTGGAGACGGTTCGTAGATCAAAAGGTCGGTGAATTCAAAAAAGAGCTACATTTTAAAAGGGCAAAGGCTGCGACCGGGGATATTCAGCCACCGGGGACCAATCTATGTGGATACTATGTTTGTGAGAGGATCCGGAGATACACCACTGAGCGGCAGCCGTCTGAGAACAACATCGGGAGGAATAACCTCCGGACGACGCTTACTCCAGAAGCTCGCTTCCGACCACTTCAAGAGGAACTAGCTGGATGGTTCGCGAGGGAAGTCATCGATCCTAGAGGAGAACACTATGTAGAGGACGTAGAACTTTATATGCACTAAATATGTATGGAAAGTTGTTCAAAATTGTATATGGTCATCCGATATCAAATATATATTGTATATTCCTCTTGAATTCTTTTTGTTCTAATTTCAAATTTGTTTGAAATTGTACATTCATATGCATGTATGTAGTACGGTAGAATATGTGAAACTCCTTCAAAATTAAAACCCAAAAGAAATAAAACAATACAAATTAAAAACAAACCAGATTTAGGGGGAGGGGGGCTAAACCCTAAACCCTGCGGAGGCCTTTAGTCGCGGTTGGCCAGAAGAACCGCGACTAAAGGTCCTCCGCCCTGGCGCTCGCCTGCCGCCCACGTGGGGGGGCCTTTAATCGCGCCTAATTGGTCGCGGTTGCGCAACCGCGACTAATGGCAGTTGCCAACCGCGACCAAAGGCCATTTTTCTACCAGTGACTATTCCTTTTTTTGCGCTTGATATTGCTTTAATTAGAGTGCTCTACCTTCTCCAGCCTCCATGTTCCCCATGATCAAGTACTTTATGTTCGTTTGGTGGGAAATTGAGTTAGTAGTGTACAGTTGTGGTACTACATATATGGGGGTCGCAAAGACATTGAAACGACGAGGCGATGATCGGTGAGGCCAAAACAAAGCACGGTATTAAATTAGCAGCATCAATTCAGCCTTTTATCTCCATCATCAGATTTATCGGTGAACAAAAGCCCATGATCACAAGCTAGCCTGTACCAGTAAAGAGGCATGTGGCCCGCCAACGCGCCCCTTTTTATATACTCTGCTCCCGCTTCACTCCTCTCCCAGACGCTTGCTAGCTAACGGGAGCCACTCCACAGTCCAGGACGACGCTCTGTACACGCACACTGCAACGGAAGCAAGATGAGTTCAGCAGCTCAGCTCAAGCGGCTGAAGCCGGTGTACCAGTGCGTGGTGAACAACTTCCTCCTCGTGCTCGCCGTGCCGCTGGCCATGGCTGGCGTCGTCAGCTTGGCGCGAGTCGGGCCCGAGGAGCTTCTTGCAAAGCTCCACAATCTCCGGCCGGTGCACGTCTTCCTGGCGGCGTTCCTCCCCGCCGCCGCGGCGACCCTGTACCTGATGATGCGGCCGCGGTCCGTGTACCTGGTGGACTACGCCTGCTTCCGCACCAAGCCCAGCGGCCGCGTCCCGTTCGGCACGTTCCTGGAGCACGCGAAGCTGGTGACGTTCATAGAGGGCGCCTCCATCGACGAGCGCAGCGTCCGGTTCATGACGCGGCTGCTGGAGCGGTCGGGGCTCGGGGAGGAGACCTGCCTGCCCCCCGCGCACCATTACATCCCACCGTTCCGGAACCTGGAGGCGTCGCGGGAGGAGGTGGAGCTGGTCATCTTCTCCGCCATCGACGACCTGCTCGTCAAGACGGGGGTGAAACCGGCAGCCGTCGACTTCCTGGTGGTGAACTGCAGCCTGTTCGCGCCGGTGCCATCGTTCACGGACATGATCATCCACCGGTACGGGATGCGCAGCGACGTGCGCAACGTGCACCTCTCCGGGATGGGGTGCAGCGCCGGGCTGGTCTCCGTGGGGCTGGCGCGCAACTTCCTGCAGACGGCTCCCCGGGGCTCGACCGCGCTGGTGGTGTCGACGGAGACCATCACCCCCAACTACTACGTCGGGAAGGAGCGCGCCATGCTGCTCCCCAACTGCCTCTTCCGCATGGGCGGCGCGGCGGCGCTGCTGTCAACGTCCCCCGCCAAGGCCCGGTTCCGTCTCGCCCGCGTGGTACGCACGCTGACGGGGGCGCAGGACGGCGCGTACCGGTGCGTGTACCAGGAGGAGGACGAGGAGGGACACCGCGGCATCAACCTGAACAAGGACCTGATGAACATCGCCGGCGACGCGCTCAAGGCGAACATCACCGCCATCGGTCCACTGGTGCTCCCGGCGTCGGAGCAGCTGCTCTTCGCGCTGTCCTTCATCGCGCGGCGCGTGTTCGGGAGCAAGGGGATCAAGCCGTACCTGCCCGACTTCCGCATGGCGTTCGAGCACTTCTGCATCCACGCTGGCGGCCGCGCGGTGATCGACGAGCTGCAGAAGAGCCTTAACCTTTCCGACGAGCACGTGGAGGCGTCGCGCATGGCGCTGCACCGGTTCGGCAACACGTCGAGCAGCTCGCTGTGGTACGAGCTGGCCTACATCGAGGCCAAGGGGAGGATGCGGAAGGGCGACCGCGTGTGGATGATCGGGTTCGGGTCAGGGTTCAAGTGCAACAGCGCGGCGTGGGAGTGCATCGAGCCGGCCCGCGACGCGCAGGGCCCCTGGGCCGAGTGCATCAGCCGCTACCCCGTGGACATCCCGGACGTGCTCAAGCATTGACGACGGTGATCTCTGCAGCTACAGCCACACACACGCACGCGAAGGATCACTTTTTTCTATCTCAATCCTATCACTGTAGGTAATTGCCATGCCCATTATATCCGATGGCGGAGGACACGGCCGGCCGTCGTAATGGCGGCCGCGGTGGCCGCGTTAAATATGCCGGATCTACCTGACGCGCGCATGTGAGGCGCCACCCCGGCGGCCGGTGGTTGTGCTCCGGCAATATGGGGTTAATTTTCCGCCCATTCATATATAGACGTATCATCCCTCGTGGTCCTCGCGCTTGTACCTTTTCTTCTTCTTCTTCTTTCTTTCTCCCGTTTACCATTCTTCCTCCTCCCCGTTTTCTTGGATCTCTCCTTATTTTTGTTTGTAATTTTCTTATATTTACTTGTCTGGATTGAAGAAACACACACAACGGAAATGTACTACTACGACAACTTTGACAATCTTTATATTGGTGTACCAAGAATAATCAATTTACTGCTCTCTCCCTTCGCTATTAGCCTATTAGTGTATGATATTTTAGGTATTTTAATGTGGACTAGATGCAGAATCAAAATGAGAGATCTTGCACTAAAACATGCATGAATACATATGTTCAGAAAAGATCCTAATAATGAGGACATGCGTGTTGAAAGTGGACAAATATAGGCCGAACTATATGTAGATTTTTATTTTAATCATATTTAAAAGTTTTAAGAATTTGTTTTTAAAAAATAATATATGTGGTATATATCCTACACCGTTTTTGCTTCAGTACAAGTCCCTCCTTCCAAACTTAAACACATCGAAGATTGAGATCGCTTCCTACCTCTACATAATTAAGCTGATGTCAGCCCTTGATGAGCTTAAGTTTGGAGGGAAGGGGTTGTAGCGGAGCAAGCCTCCCAACATTGGTGCAAAATCTAAATGTAAAATTCTTTATATTCAACGCTACATAAAGATGACAAACTCTCACAAGTTCTATACCATCCGAATGTGCAATATTCACTCTACTCAGATTCATCCATTTGTTACTTTTGTGTAGCATATAGTATAAAAAAATTAAAAAAATCAGATTGAGATTTTGAATGTTTATAATATGCACCATTGGGTACATCCAAGATTTATTATCAATTTTTTAAAAACTTCCAAACATAGTTTTCGATTTTTTTTAAAATAAAGAGCTACATATAGCTTGTTGTCCCTTTTGTAGTTTCCTCATGTGGTGCATTTGCAAGTTGCTCATGTCCCTTGATGACTTTGCCGTCCTGAGCTAAAGTCTTTGCCGCGTCCGAGCGTACGGGAGCCTGCATTGACCCTTATCCTTGGCGTGCACTTCTAAATTCCAACCCATCCTTCCATGCCTGCTTCCTGCAACGGAGATCGAATTTATGGGCCTGGAGCTGGCAGTGTCGCCGTTCCGAGGCAAGGTAGGAAGAGTAGGAGAGCAGCCGTAAATGTGACATGGAAGGAGGGGTTGGGGAGTAGCTGCAACGGGAGCCATGAATGCCGCGCGTGTTCTTGCATTTCGCATCCCCATTTTCGCAAGCGGAATCTTGCTTAATTTGCACTTGTTCTTCAGCTGCGACGCGGTGCTGCGCTATTATTGAGCCGTAGTGTCCCGCCTGGAACGCGATGCGCCTCCGGATCCGAGCAGCATCGGCACATGCGCCAATTAAAGATGGTTGCCTGCTCGAGCCGGTCCATGGCGGAGGATCTGAGTCCATCCATGGAGGTTATCGCTGTCACGCGCGGGCGCTGATGCATGCGCGCTCGTTTCCTTTCTGTTGGTTTCCATTTCCATGGCGGTCCCTCTCACGCGCCCTAGCTACATGCATGGAGCCATCGATCGGCATTCATGGTTCATCATACCTTGAGTTCCCTCCTGCTTGTAACCGGCGAAAACTTTGTGGTGCCCGCCACCATAGGATGGGAACCTGCCATTCATTCAACGCAAACTGACCAACAGTGAACTGCGATTCTGTAAGAAGAACCAGTCAGGCTACGCTTTTGATCAGGTCAAATGAGTGCATACCACTGTTGGGAAATTGGTCGTGGGCACTGTAATGGCAGCTGCAGCATTGGGAACACTAGTAGGAAAACCATTATAGGTAGAAATGACATCTGTGGCGCACCTAAAAAATATGCTCCACAAAAATTATTTCTGTGGCGCACCAAAAATATGCGCCACAGAAAGTCCACATTCTGTGGCGCATGGATGGACTGGTGCGCCACAGAATGTCGACTTTCTGTGGCGCATGTGGCTGGATGCGCCACAGAATTTCCATGGGCCCACGCGGGGTCCAGCACTGCACATGGGCGAAGAGAATTCTGTGGCGCATGGTGGCATGTGCGCCACAGAAGTTCAAAATTCTGTGGCGCATGGTGGCATGTGCGCCACAGAATTATTAACTTCTGTGGCGCATGGTGGCATGTGCACCACAGAATTATTAACTTCTGTGGCGCACCAACAATATGCGCCACAGAATTATGCAGGATTTTTTCTCCCCACGCAACTCCACCCCCCCTGGATCGCCTTTTTTACCTTTGTAAAAAATAAAAGAAATAGATAGAAATTTCAAAAAATAAAATCGTTCGAGATTCCCATATATTATGTCATCTAGCACCACTGAAATTTAACAAACATGAATTTTGACTTTTTTTGCAAAATTGCGTGGGAAAATCATCAAACTGGATTTCTGGTTGCATACGAACTCGAAAAAAAACACACAATATATCAAAATGTTCCCACGAAAAATCTACATCCGAATTCACTAGGGCTTGCCCGGTTGGACAATTTTTAGAATCACCAAATTCGAAAAGAGTAAAAAGTTACGGCCAATTAAAGTGTTTTTCCTGCAAAATGCAAAAAAAGGAAAAAAAAGATCTGTGGCGCACCATGTGGAGGTGCGCCACAGAAGTTTGGCCGAAATTTTGAAATTCGGAGGCGCCACCATCACCTCCTACTACTCCACTTCTCCTCCACCACCTCCTACTACTTCACTTCTCCTCCACCACCTCCTCTCACTTCTCCATCTCCTCTCCTCACTTCTCCTCCACCACCACCACCACCACCACCTCATCCCTTCTTCTCCACCACCTCCACCACCACCACCTCCTCCTCCATTCTTCTCCGGCGACCACCACCACCTCCTCCGGTGACCGGCGACCACCACCACCTCCTCCGGCGACCACCACCACCACCACCTCCGGCCACCACCATCACCACCACCACCACCACCACCACCACCACCACCTCCTCCTCCGGCCACCACCATCATCACCACCACCACCACCACCACCTCCTCCTCCTCCTCCTCCTCCTCCGGCCAACACCACCACCACCACCACCACCTCCTCCTCCACCACCACCTCCTCCACCACCATCTCCTCCTCCACCACCACCACCACCACCACCACCACCACCACCACCTCCGGCCGGCCTCCTCCTCCTCCTCCACCCACCACCCACCACCACCACCACCACCTTCCGGCGAGATTCGAAAAAAATTGGCAAAATTCCGGTGGCCGCCACTTTTTTTTTGAAATTCGAAAAAAAATTCTGTGGCGCATATTGGCATGGTGCGCCACAGAAGTTTGACAGACAATTCTGTGGCGCATATTGGCATGGTGCGCCACAGAAGTTTCAAAATTCTGTGGCGCACGTACATATGCGCCACAGAAGTTTCAATACTAGTCGTGTGGTAACTGTGGCGACCTGGATATGCGCCACAGAATTTGATTTTGGTGCGCCACAGATAGCCTTTTTTCCACTAGTGGAAGATGGACTAGTGTTTGAATGAGTCAACCATTTGCGCATAACTAAGGCTGGTGCCAACGCGGGCGTGAGCGGGGGCGATAGCGCCCGTGGCGGGGCGGGAGGCGGGCGGGAGTGGGGCGGGACGGTAGCGGCAGACGCTGGCTGGGCGCCCGGCGGTAGCGCCCGCTGCCGCCCGGCTACCGCCCGCGTTGGCGGCGTGAGCGAGGCGGGAGCGGGGCGAGAGGCGGGGCGGCGCGGTGGCGGGGCGGGGCGAGAGAGGGGCGGGCGAGAGCGGGCGAGAGAGGGGCGGTAGTAGCTGAGGTGGCGCGATCTGATTCGTCCACCTCAGCTAGCCGTTGGGGTAGCCGTTGGTACTTCAAAAAACCCTAAAATTTCAGCCCCCCCCCTATAAATACCCCCATATGGTTTCACTCACTCCACACCCATTTCATCTCCTCCACTCTCCATTTCCACTCCACTCAACGCCATGTCTTCGTCCAGCAGCAGTTCGAGCGACGGAATAGAGGGTGATCTGATCGCTGCATTCCAGGCGGAGTATGAGGAGGAGATGCTGAACGAGGAGGAGGAGCCAAGACGGCCGCGACGCCGCCGAGAGTTCATCAGACGTGATCGGCTGGGTGCAAGCGATCAGCTCTTCGAGGACTACTTCGTCGACGACTGCAACTACCCTCCGAGCTTCTTTCGGCGAAGGTATCGGATGAGGCGATCCCTTTTCCTGCGCATTGTGGATAGATTGGGTGAATACTCTCCGTATTTCACCCAAAGACATGATGCTCTCAACCGTCCTATTCTTCCCTACAAAAGTGTACTGCGGCTTTGCGTCTGTTAGCTTATGGAGCCTCTGCAGATACAATAGATGAGTGGCTTAAGTTAGCTAGACAAACTACATCAGATTGTCTAGATAGATTCTGTGAAGGCATCATTGCCTGTTACGGGGAGACGTTTTGCCGTCGACCAACTGTCGAGGATACTCAGCTTCTGTTAGCGAAGCCGAGGAGCGTGGCTTTCCGGGGATGTTAGGGAGCATCGATTGCATGCATTGGCAGTGGAGGAACTGCCCAGTGGCTTTTGCTGGTCAATTCACAAGGGGATACATCAAACACCCTACCATAATCTTAGAAGCCGTTGCGTCGTATGATCGCTGGATCTGGCATGCCTTTTTTGGAGTGGTCGGGTCCAACAACGACCTCAATGTACTCAACCAGTCGCCGTTGTTCACGGATGTGCTTAGGGGAGAAGCACCCGTAGTGAACTTCACGGTGAATGGACACGAGTACAACTATGGTTACTACCTTGCCGACGACATCTACCCCTCCTGGCCGGTGTTCATGAAAGGTGTTACTCTTCCACAAAGTGAAAAGCAGCGAATGTTCACTGCTGCTCAATCAGCTTGGCGCAAAGATGTCGAGTGTGCCTTTGGAGTGCTGAAGGCTAGGTTCAACATTCTAGCAGTTCCGGGACGCTCCTACTCGAGGCGTACTCTTGGGTTGATCATGCGTGCATGTGTCATTCTACACAACATGATCATCGACGATGAGCGTGGTACAAATTTGGAGCACACCTATGAGACCGTTGAGTCCAATGTCGGCCCCGCAATACACCGAGCATGCACCACCAAGCCTAGCAGCCAGGATTCAGATGGACAACGATATGAGGGACTCACCGGTGTATACACAGCTCCAGCAAGATTTGATAGAGCATGTGTGGGCTCATAATGCCTAGATTATGTAATTTTTCAAATTTTTATGTAATTTATTTTTATGATGTAATCGGTAACAATTTTATTTCAATAAAATAATTTCCTTGCATTATTTTTAATATTGTAATCTGAAAAAGAAATGCTAATGTCGAGGAGAGAGAAAAGTTGATGTGGAGGAGAGAGAAGTGAGAGCTCTCACTATAGCCCATGCATTGGCAAGGTGGGGTGAGAGTGGGGTGAGAGTGGGGTGAGAGTGAGAGAAAAGCTGACGTGGCGGGGCGGGAGGCGGGCGGTGCATTGGCACCAGCCTAAGGAGCAATATCACGAAAACCTCCAACAGCACCCGAGCTCCAAAATTTTCAAGAATACTACTATCCTCCGTCCCAAATTAGTTGTCTCAAATTTGTTAAAATATGGATGCATCAAGACACTAAAATATGTCTAGATACATCCATATTTAAAAAAAATTGGGACAACTAATTTGGGACGGAGGGAGTACATTTCTAAGATTTCAAAAACTCAACCAAAATATATGGTAGTGTGAGAGTACATTCCAAAGGCCCGCCAATAATTTTTGGGACAGAATACATTTTATTTTGGCCCACACAAAAAAAAACAAATTTCTGACAGTTTTCTTGTTATGTTCCGTAGCTCAAAATAGAACGAAATTTCTACAAAACTTCACACGAGTGTTCAATAAATATATATGTATTTACGGAATAAATGTTGCGATTTTCTGAAACGAAAAAATCACATTTACAAAAAAAGTAAAAAGTAGGATCACGGGTGCTCAGGAGCACCAAATCCGTGTTCGTAATATCAAGACTATGTTAGAAGCGTCACACAATGAGAGACAGTTTAAAGTTTTAAACTAAGCATGGTTTTTCGATAAAGGAAATATGTTAACATCACGACGATACCCATCCCACTCAGCCTCTATGATAAGCCATACCCTAATGTTAGTGTGGATGCTGGCAGCTGAAAAAAGATGAACAAGATAAAAAAAACAGGAAAAGTCTCATTGTAGTTTTCCACTTCTTACAACAACATCACAAACACAACCATGACAACACATGAAATCCAAGTTCTCCAAAAGCGACGCCTCAAAGAAAGAAACAATACACGAGCGCCATCGTCGTCCGATCATACATCTTAGGTTTCTACCCTAAAGAAAGTTCCCGCTCTCAAAACAATGCCTTCAACAAAATCATTGCCAGGCACAACAAGTTAAGGCTTGACATTGGATTTTCACCAAAAAAGATGGATATTCAACTTCTCTTGTGCTGACGCCCCCACTCGCATATGCTACTGCTATGAAACCTGAAACACCAAGCAAGTTCACCATCGATGTAATGGCTCGAACCACCAACACTAGCTCTCAAAACTCAGCTTCAATGACATTCTCTGCCTCTGACTTCATCATGGAAAAAAAAGATGTGTCCCATGATGACAACAGATAGAAGAGATTCGCGCTGCTCCCTTCTGAAACCAACCGGTCAAAAAAATGGCAACGCACGACCGAATCTCATTTGATCCAATAATATCTAGGCATGAGTCGCCCAAAGGGAGTTCGCTGGTGGAGCCTTTCAGAACTAGACACTCCGACAAGATCAAGAAGGACATGCATCCAGTAGGTCTTTGTCTTGACGCAAGAGGAACCATAGGACCGCCACCTTTATTCTTCGATCCTGACAAACAGTCCCCCACGTCGCCATCCGTCGCACATCGATGACAAAGGAGGTTCAGAACCTCCATCACAGTAGGAAACGACAAGCGCACCAGCAACATATGAGCAACGTGGTGCCCACCATCGTTGCACAGCAAACCATCAATCCAGGGCCGACAAGGTACGTGTAGCGGCCATGGCCCATGATAACCCACAAGTATAGGGGATCGCAACAGTCTTCGAGGGAAGTAAAACCCAAATTTATTGATTCGACACAAGGGGAGACAAAGAATACTTATAAGCCTTAACAACTGAGTTGTCAATTCAGCTGCACCTAGAAAAGCACTAGTAACAGGGGTGATATGAAAGCAGCAGTAATATGAGAGCAATAGTGACAGTAACACAGCAGCAGTAGCAGTAACACAGAGGCAATGGCACCAGAAAATAGTTGATACCTTCTAATGGTATATAGGACAGAGTGAGTATTTGATGATAAAAGATGGACCGGGGTTCCTAGCTATCTACACTAGTGGTAACTCTCCAATAACAAGTGTTGGGTGAACAAATTACAGTTGGGCAATTGACATAATTATTATAGCATTAAGACGAGAACATCCAGTTTATTAATCATGTAGGCATGTTTTCCATATATAGTCATACGTGCTCGCAATGAGAAACTTGCATAACATCTTTTGTCCTACCAGCCGGTAGCAGCTAGGGCCTCAAGGGAATCTACTCGGTAATTAAGGTACTCCTTTTAATAGAGCACCGGAGCAAAGCATTAACACTTGGTGAAAACATGTGATCCTCATATCTAAGCCATCCCCTCCAGTTATCCCAGTTGCTGTCACTCTGGGGCCCGGGTTCCGGACATAGACATATGCAAACAACTTGTAGATACAATCTAAGCAATAATTATAGAGCTTAAATCTAAGATCATGCCACTCGTGCACTAGTGACAAGCATTAAACAACAAGATTGCAGCAACAATAACTTCACAAACTTTATAGATAGACTGATCATAATGTAAAAATTTATCGGATCCCAACAAACACAACACTGATTACATCAGATGGATCTCAATCATGTAAGGCAGCTCATGAGAGCATTGTATTGAAGTACATGGGAGAGAGAGAGTACCAACTAGCTACTGCTAGAACCCGTAGTCCATTGCGGAACTACTCACGGAGCATGATGGAGGCGGTGGCGTCGATGGAGAAGGCTCCGGGGGTCGATCCCCGTCCCGGCAGGGTGCCGAAACAGGAACTTCTGACCCCCGAAACTAGGTTTCGCGATGGCGGCGGGCTCCGGGAGTCTTTCTAGAGTATGATAGATCTTTTTAGGGTTTTCGCGACGGAAGGAATATATAGGCGAAAGGGCGGCGCGAGGGGGTGCCCGAGGTGGGCTCCCCACACGCCAGCGTGCCTGTGGGCCCGGCCGCGCAGCTGCATGGGGAGGAGGCCGTGGGCCTCCCCCTGGCTTGCCCTTCAGGCTCCGTGTGTCGCTCGGAAAAATAGGAGGTTTGGCTTTTGTTTCGTCGAATTCCAAGAATATTGCCCGAACAGCTTTTCTGGAACCAAAAACAGCAGAAAACAGGAACTGCCACTTCGGCATCTTGTTAATAGGTTAGTCCCGGAAAATGCATAAAAACATTATAAAGTGTGAACAAAACATGTAGGTATTGTCATAAAACTAGCATGGAACATAAGAAATTATAGATACGTTGGAGACGTATCAAGCATCCCCAAGCTTACTTCCTACTCGCCCTCGAGTAGGTAAACGATAACAAAAATAATTTCTGAAGTGACATGCTACCAACATAATCTTGATCATACTATTGTAAAGCATATGAGATGAATGAAGTGACTCAAAGCAATGATCTATAGTTTGCTAACAAAAAGATAATGACTAAACAACTGAATCATATAACAAAAACTTTTTATGAATAGTACTTTCAAGACAAGCGTCAAAAAAGTCTTGCATAAGAGTTAACTCATAAAGCAATAGATTCTTAATACAAAGTTTTGAAGCAACACAAAGGAAGATTTAAGTTTCAGCAATTGCTTTCAACTTTCAACATGCATATCTCATGGATAATTGTCAACACAAAGTAATATAATAAGTGCAATAAGCAAGCATGTAAGAATCAATGCACACAGTTGACACAAGTGTTTGCTTCTAAGATAGAAAGAAGTAGGTAAACTGACTCAACATAAAGTAAAAGAAAGGCCCTTCGCAGAGGGAAGCATGGATTAAATCATGTGCTAGAGCTTTTTAAGTTTTGAAATCATAAAGAGAGCATAAAAATAAAGTTTTGAGAGGTGTTTGTTGTTGTCAACGAATGGTAGTGTCTACTCTAACCCCCTTGTCAAACAGACTTTCAAAGAGCGGCTCCCATGAAGGACGTTATCTCTACCAGCAAGGTAGATCATCCCTCTTCTCTTTTGTTTACACATGTATTTTAGTTTTATTTATAGATGACACTCCTCCCAACCTTTTTCTTTCACAAGCCATGGCTAACCGAATCCTCGGGTGGCTTCCAACATTTCACATACCATGGAGGAGTGTCTATTGCAAAATTAAGTTGCTTACTGATAAATCAGAGGCAAAACATGTGAAGAGAATTATTAATGAAAGTTAATTAATTGGGGCTGGGCACCCCGTTGCCAGCTCTTTTTGCAAAATTATTGGATAAGCGGATGTATATGCCACTAGTCCATTGGTGAAAGTATGCCCAACAAGATTGAAAGATAAAACACCACATACTTCCTCATGAGCTATAAAACTTTGACACAAACAAGGAGTAACAAAGTTTTGAATTGTTTAAAGGTAGCACATAAAGTATTTACTTGGAATGGCAGGAAATACCACATAATAGGTAGTTATGGTGGACACAAATGGCACAGGTTTTGGCTCAAGGTTTTGGATGCATGAGAAGCATTCCCTCTCAGTACAAGGCTTTGGCTAGCAAGGTTGTTTGAAGCAAACACAAGTATAAACCGGTACAACAAAACTTACATAAGAACATATTGCAAGCATTATAAGACTCTACACTGTCTTCCTTGTTGCTCAAACACTTTTACAAGAAAATATCTAGACCTTAGAGAGACCAATCATGCAAACCAAATTTCAACAAGCTCTACGGTAGTTCTTGATACGTCCATTTTGCATCACTATTTTATATCATAATTTACTGTTATTCATTGATATATTTCATATTTAGAGATGATACTTATGTTATTTCACCTATTTTGCATGTTTCATGATTATTGGAGAATTATTCACTGGAGTCAGGATTCTGCTGGAAAAAGCACTGTCAGGATACAATATTTCTGAAGATCAACAATTGACGGAAAATATACCGAAGCTCCTATTTTTCCAAATGACGGAGCCAGCCAAAAGGGGAGGCCGAGGAGGGCCGCCATGGGCCCTCCCCATAGGCTGGCGCGGCAACCGGGCCAGGCGCGCCGCCATGTGGGGAGGGGGCCCACGACCCCCTCAGCCATCGCCCTTTCGCGTACTTCATCTCCCGAAAACCCTAAGGTGCAAGGAGGCATCGAGGATAAACACCGCCGCCTCTGCGAGGCGGAAAAACACCAGAGAGAAAAGAGCTCTCCGGCAGGCAGAAATCCACCGGGGAAATTCCCTCCCGGAGGGGGAAATCGTCGACATCGTCACCGTCATCGAGCTGGACTTCATTGGAATCATCATCTCCACCACCGACACCGTCATCACCACCGCTGCACCTCGTCTCCGCTGTAACATCTAGGGTTGAATCTTGAGTATTTCATAGGGAAAACTCTCCCGGTATTGATTACTACTTGTTATTGATGCTATTGAGTGAAACCGTTGAATCAAGGTTTATGTTTAGATTGTTATCCATCATCATATCACCTCTGATCATGTTCCATATGATGTCTTGTGAGTAGTTCGTTTAGTTCTTGAGGACATGGGTGAAGTCTAAATGTTAGTAGTGAACTATGTTGAGTAATATTTAATGGTTTGATATTTAAGTTGTGGTGTTATTCTTCTAGTGGTGTAATGTGAATGTCGACTACATGATACTTCACCTTTATGGGCCTAGGGGAATGCATCTTGTATTCGTTTGCCAATTGTGGGGTTGCCGGAGTGACAGCAACCTGAACCCCCGTTGGTATATCGATGCATGAGGGATAGCAGGATCTCAGAGTTTAAGGCTGTGGTTAGATTTATCTTAATTACTTATCAAAACAATGAAGATTAATCAACTATATGAAGCGAAAGCACTAGACTAAATTCCCGTGTGTTCTCAAGAACGTTTGGTCATCATAAGTAAACAAACCGGCTTGTCCTTTGTGCTAAAAAGGATTGGGCCACTCGCTGCAATTATTATTCTCGCATTTTACTTACTTGTACTTTATTTATCTGCTATATCAAAACCTCCTGAAAACTTGTCTGTGAGCATTTACAGTGAATCCTTCATCAAAACTGCTTGTCAACACCTTCTGCTCCTCGTTGGGTTCGACACTCTTATTTATCGAAAGTACTACGATACACCCCCTATACTTGTGGGTCATCAAGACTATTTTCTAGCGTCGTTGCCGGGGAGTGAAGTGCTATTGGTAAGTGGAATTGGTAAGGAAAACTTTTACTGTACGTGCTGGTTTTATTTCTGCCTGCTGCTATAATTCATTATGGAGAGGTCTTCTCTTGAATTCCTATTTGGGAAATCTACTACTACTGCAAAGGTAGTGGATTAGGCGCCAGGTGAGGAAGTGATTCCATATAAAATACCTATGAAAATTATTGAACGTGTTGTGGATAACCGCTATGAAGGGGATGGAACTGTCCATCCTGGAGATCATTTATTGTTTTTCATGAATTATGCGGGTTATTCAAGTGTGCAGGTATTTCTATGGATGAAGTTAGGAAGAAATTATTCTCTATGTCGCTGTCTGGTAAAGCGGCGCATTGGTATAAACTGCTGAAGGATGGGCATTCTCTTGATTGGAAGGATATTGTGCCTCTATTTTATTCTAAATTCTATCCTCCAAGTGAAATTCACAAAGACCGAAACCGCATATATAATTTCTGGCCTCATGATGGAGAGAGTATTGCCAAAGCATGGGGGAGATTGAAGTCTTTAATGCTCAAATGCCCCATTCATGAGCTTCCTGGTAATATCATCATTGATAATTTCTATGCAAGACTTTCTTTTCAAGATAAAACCTTGTTGGATACTGCTTGTTCTGGATCATTCACACGCAACAAAGAAGAGTTTAAATGGGACCTTCTTGATCGGATTCAGGAAAATACTGAAGGATGGGAGAACGACAAAGGTAGATAGTCAGGTATAAATTATGATTATGAATGCATTGAAACTTTTATGGATACTGATAAATTTCGAAATATGAGTGCTGCTTATGGTCTTGACTCTCAAGTTGTTGCAAATTTTTATAAAGCTTTTGCCTCTCATTTTGAATTTCCTAGGAAGAATTTTAATAAGCATCATGAACCTTACAAAGATAAAACTGATTCACCTATAGGTAAATGTATTGAAGTTAAAACTGTTGATCGCATTCTTCCTGAAGCTTATATCGAAAAAATTCCTTTTCCTGCTAAAATGAAGGAGTATTCTGTTATAACTAGTGTGGTTAACAAAAGTGCAAAGAAACCTATAGAACCTGAGGAGCAAATAAATGTTGAACCTGCTGTTGCAATAGTTAAAGACCTAGTGACTGAAAATGTAGAAGATGGTCACATCATTTTATGTGAAGATGCTTCTAATATTGTTTCACATCCTAGTAAGTCTAGGAAAGCCAGTGTTCCTATGCTCTCTGTTAGAATTGGTGATCATTGTTATTATGGTTTATGTGATATTGGTGCAAGTTCTAGTGCCATTCCTTATGAGCTTTACAGGGAAATCGTGCATGAAATTGGTTCTTGTGAACTTGAAGAAATTGATGTGGTTATTCGGCTAGCTAATAGAGAAACTATCTCTCCTATTGGTATTGTTCGAGATGTGGAAGTTTTATGTGGTAAGATTAAATATCCTGCTGACTTTTTGGTACTTGGTTTTGCTGCTAGTAAGGCTTGTCCTATCATTTTTGGTAGACCTTTTCTAAATACTTGTGGAGCTATTATAGATTGCAAGAAAGAGAAAATTGTGACTAAATTTGCTGGTGAATCTTATGAGTTTAATTTCTCTAAATTTTCCAAAGCTCCTTATGAAGCTGAATTGCCTAATGATGACTTTAGAGTTGAACATCTTGCATCTATTGCTCTTGCTCCCACTAATTCTTTGTAGCAATATTTGGAGGATCACGAGAGTGAAGTCTTTAGGGAAGAAAGGAATGAGCTTGATGAAATTTTCCTTCGTCAACCCATTCTTAAACATGACTTACCTGTCGAATATCTAGGTACAACACCACCACCAAAGGAAGATCATGTTTTTGATTTGAAACCATTACCTGATAATCTTAAGTATGCTTATATTGATGATAAGAAAACATATCCTGTTATTATTAGTGCTAAGCTTTCAGATTTTGAAGAAGAAAGATTATTGGAAATATTGAAGAAACATCGAGGAGTTATTGGCCACACTCTTGATGACTTGAAGGGGATTTCTCCCTCTTTTTTGCCAACATGCCATCAACATGGAATATGATGCAAAACCTGTTGTTGAACATCAGCGTCGTCTAATTCCTAAGATGAAGGATGTGGTAAGGAATGAGGTATTGAAACTACTTGAAGCTGGTATTATATATCCTATTGCTGATAGTAGATGGGTTAGTCCTGTACATTGTGTTCCTAACAAAGGAGGAATAACTATTGTACCTAATGATAATGATGAGCTCATCCCTCAAAGAGTAGTTGTAGGGTATAGAATGTGCATTGATTTTCGTAAGGTTAATAAAGTTACTAAGAAAGATCATTACCCTTTACCATTTATTGATCAAATGTTAGAAAGGTTATCTAAAAATACTCATTTCTGCTTTCTTGATGGTTATTCTGGGTTTTCACAAATTGCTGTTAGAGCTAAAGATCAAGAGAAAACCACTTTCACTTGTCCCTATGGAACTTATGCTTATAGGCGTATGCCTTTTGGTTTATGTAATGCTCGTGCTACTTTTCAAAGATGCATGTCTGCTATTTTTCATGGTTTTTGTGAAAAGATTGTAGAGGTTTTCATGGATGATTTTTCTGTCTATGGGAATTCTTTTGATAATTGTTTGCGAAACCTTGATAAAGTTTTGCAGAGATGTGAGGAAACTAACCTTGTTCTTAATTGGGAGAAATGCCACTTTATGGTTAATGAAGGAATTGTATTGGGACATAAAATTTCTGAGAAAGGTATTGAATTTGATAGAGCTAAAGTTGAAGCAATTGAGAAGATGCCCTATCCTAGGGATGTTAAAAGTATTCGTAGTATTCTTGGTCATGCTTGTTTTTATAGGAGATTTATTAAAGATTTCTCTAAAATTTGAAAGCCTCTTACAAATCTTCTTCAAAAAGATGTACCTTTTGTTTTTGATGATGATTGTAAGGAAGCTTTTGAAACTCTAAAGAAAGCCTTAACAACTGCTCATGTAGTTGAACCTCCTGATTGGAATTTACCTTTTGAAATTATGTGTGATGCTAGTGATTTTGCTGTAGGTGCTGTTCTTGGACAGCGAGTAGATAAAAAATTGAATGTTATTCATTATGCTAGTAAGACTCTAGATGCTGCTCAAAGAAATTATGCTACAACTGAAACAGAGTTATTAGCCGTAGTTTTTGCTTGTGACAAGTTTAGACCCTATATTGTTGATTCAAAGGTCATAGTTCATACTGATCATGCTGCAATTAGGTACCTTATGGAAAAGAAAGATGCTAAGCCAAGGCTTATTAGATGGGAGCTTCTTTTGCAAGAATTTGATTTACATATTGTAGATAGGAAAGGTGCTGATAATCCTGTTGCTGATAATTTGTCTAGATTGGAAAATATTGCTTATGATCCCGTTCCTGTTAATGATAGTTTTCCAAATGAACAATTGGCTGTAATAAAGGTGAGCTCGCGAGATAGTCCTTGGTATGTTGATTATGCTAACTTTATCGTTTCAAAGTACTCGCCTCCAACCTTTTCAGCTCAGCAAAGGAGGAAATTCTTTTATGATTTGAGACATTATTTTTGGGATGACCCACACTTATATAAAGACGGAGTGGATGGTATTATGCGAAGATGTGTCCCCGAATATGAACAACAAGAGATATTGAGTAAGTGTCATGGTAGTGTTTATGGAGGACATCACGTCGGAGATAGAACCGCACAAAAGGTTCTACGATCAGGTTTTTATTGGCCAACTCTCTTTAAAGATGCAAGAAAGTTTATTTTATCTTGTGACGAATGTCAAAGAGTTGGTAATATCTCTAGACGCAATGAGATGCCTATGAATTATACTCTTGTTATTGAACCTTTTGATTGTTGGGGATTTGACTTCATGGGTCCTTTCCCTTCTTCAGAAGGTAACACTCATATACTTGTTGCTGTTGATTATGTTACTAAATGGGTGGAAGCCATACCCACAAAAAGTGCTTGATGGTGAGACCTCTTTAAAAATGCTTTTAGATGTTATCTTTCCTAGGTTTGGAGTACCTAGATATCTTATGACTGATGGAGGTTCTCATTTTATTCATGGTGGTTTTAGAAAAACTCTTGCTAAATATGGTATTAATCATAGAATCGCTTCAGCTTATCATCCTCAAACTAGTGGGCAAGTAGAATTATCAAATAGAGAAATTAAATCTATCTTGGGAAAGACTGTTAATAAATCTAGGAAAAATTGGGCTAGTAAGTTAAAGGAAGCATTGTGGGCTTATAGAACTGCTTATAAAAATCCTATGGGAATGTCTCCTTATAAAATGGTTTATGGAAAAGCTTGTCATTTACCTTTAGAATTAGAGCACAAAGCTTATTGGGCTGTAAGAGAACTTAATAAAGATTTTAAACTTGCCGGTAAGAAAAGGTTTCTACAATTGAGTTCTTTAGATGAGTGGAGAAGTGAAGCTTATGAAAATGCTAGACTGTTTAAGGAGAAAGTTAAGAAATGGCATGACAGAAGAATTATTAAAAGAGAATTTAATGTTGGAGATAAAGTCATATTGTATCGGTCTCGTCTCAGATTTTTTGTAGAAAAATTACTCTCAAAATGGGAAGGACCATATGTCATTGAGGAGGTGCATCGTTCAGGGGCAATAAAAATTGCCTCGTTGAAAGATGATGCCACACAAGTGGTGAATGGACAAAGACTCAAGCATTATATTTCTGGAGATTCTTATAATGAAGATGTTGATGTTATTCGAGTGGTAACTCCGGAAACTTTCATCAAAGACCAAATTGATAGTTCTGCAGAGTTTGACATTGAATAGGTAACAGTTTTGGTAGTAAAAAGTCCATGTTTAACTTTCCGAACAATATTTCTGCTATTTTTATAAAATATGAAAAATTACGAGATCGAACCGGAGTGGAGGAGGCGCACGAGGGCGCGTCCCCACGTGGTGGCGCGGGCCCCACCCTGGCCTCGCCGCCATATGGGGACGGCTCCTCGGAGTCCCTCTTCCACTCGTGTTCGACCTGGTACTTTCCTTTTGTCGTGAAAGTTTTTGTTATATAATCCCCCGGACCCTCCGAGATCCGTATATCGTCTTCTCGTCGTGTTTTGTTTCGACCTGTTTCTGTTCAGAAGGCGTCGCAAGGTTCATCCTCAGAAGATTATGCAACACGTCGCAAACGTGAGCTCCTCCAGGATCTAGATCAAGGAACTTTCGTTGGATGGGCGGAAGAGGAAAGGGTCGTGACAAGACGGAAAGAGATGGATGAGGGTGTCAAGGAGGAAGTGAAGAAGATGTCATCAATAAAAAGAGAGCGGGAAGCTGTGGGGAGTAAGCCAATCTTGGTGGGATCGGTTAACACTCGACGTTCTTTTTCTCATGACTTGTAGGGACCTTTACCACCTGCTCCTGGCCTCAACTCTTTCCCTGCTGTGGAGGAAGCTCTTCGGGTTACCGATGAGTTTTGTGATCAATACCATTTTCTGAGAAGGGAAGTGGAGATTCTTCAGGAGGAGAACAACCGACTTCGCAGAATGCTAGAGCGGTTCCTCACTCCCATCAGGTTTGTTCCACCATCACCACCGAAGGAGTAATTCATCATTGGAATTGGCATCCCCTTGGCTTGTTCCAAGCTTGGGGGAGTGCCGCGGTATCACATCATCACTATCTTTTACCTTTTTACTATCAAGTAGTGTCATATCATGAGTAGGGAAGTTATCATATAAGATGGTTTGCGGTGTGGAAGTATCTCTCTTTTAGTTGGTTATCTATGTATCCCTTGGTGTGAGTTATCGTTATGGAATATTAATGAGAAGTTTTATCATTTACTTTTTGCACACCTTATTTTAGTTTGCAATTTATGTTATATGATTGATCTTGTTGTTAGTATTGATATCACTTTGGGAGCATCAAGTAAATCTATTTGGTTTTGGCAAACTTAGCATTGGTCAATAACAACAATACTTTGAGGCCTAAGTAGAAAAGAGGGAAGTACATGTAGATATATTATTTCATTATCTTTATTTCTTGTTAGCTAATGAGCTTAGTATTCTGAAGTTAAAATTGTTTCTGCTTACAAGGAAGATGCATGATTGTTTCTATCACATGTATATTTGTTTGTTTCCCTCAACTCTTATGCTTGCTAACCAACCTTGCTAGCCAAAGATCTGTACTGAGAGGGAATGCTTCTCGTGCATCCAAAACCTTAAACTAAACCCATGCCATTTGTGTCCACCATAACTACCTATTATGTGGTGTTTTGCGCCACTCCAAGTAAATATTTCATGTGCTACCTTTAAACAATTCAAAAGTTATTATTTCTTATTTGTGTCAATGTTTTATAGCTCATGAGGAAGTATGTGGTGTTTTATCTTTCAATCTTGTTGGGCAGACTTTCACAAATGGACTAGTGGCATATACATCCGCTTATCCAATAATTTTGCAAAAAGAGCTGGCAACGGGGTTCCCAGCCCCAAGTAATAACTTCCATTAATAATTCTCTTCACATGTTTTGCCCTGATTTATCAGCAAGCAACTTAATTTTGCAATAGACACTCCTCCATGGTATGTGAAATGTTGGAAGGCACCCGAGGATTCGGTTAGCCATGGCTTGTGAAAGCAAAGGTTGGGAGGAGGGTCAACCATAAATAAAACGAAAGTACATGTGTAAACAAAAGAGAAGAGGGATGATCTACCTTGCTGGTAGAGATAACGTCCTTCATGGGAGCTGCTCTTTGAAAGTCTGTTTGACAAGGGGGTTAGAGTGCCCACTACCATTCGTTGACAACAACAAACACCTCTGAAAACTTTGCTTTTATGCTCTCTTTATAATTTCAAAACTTAAAAAGCTCTAGCACATGATTTAATCCCTGCTTCCCTCTGCGAAGGGCCTTTCTTTTACTTTTATGTCGAGTCAGTAAACCTATTTCCCTCCATCTCAAGCAAGCAGTTGAGTTGTTGTGATCCAACCATTTATATTGTGATCTATTTAATCATGTCTTTTATTCTTCCTTTTTTAGTACAAATTTTATCTGAATGAATATGACTTTGAAAGTTATCAATGATTATGAGGAGATTGTTATGATTGAGCATGTAAGTTCTGCCATATAAGCTCTAATATAAAGGCTTTGCTCGAAGGATAAGTATAATTTGTTAATCGTTCTTTGACCAAGAAAAAAGTTTGCCATCACCAATTATGATTTCCTATGCACCTTTATTTGTGATTTTGCTTTACTTATTTCAAGTTGAGTTATATGAGGAAGTTGTTTACTAGAATGTCTTGTGTGAATTAATAAATGTGATGCTTCTTGTCCGTATTTTATTTATCGACTCTTCACTCCATAAACTTGTGGTCTTGTTTACTGAGTTCGGTTCGCTTGGGGACAAGCGAGGTCTAAGCTTGGGGGAGTTGATACGTCCATTTTGCATCACTATTTTATATCATAATTTACTGTTATTCATTGATATATTTCATATTTAGAGATGATACTTATGTTATTTCACCTATTTTCCATGTTTCATGATTATTGGAGAATTATTCACCGGAGTCAGGATTCTGCTGGAAAAAGCACTGTCAGGATACAATATTTATGAAGATCAACAATTGACGGAAAATATACCGAAGCTCCTATTTTTCTAAATGACAGAGCCAACCAAAAGGGGAGGCCGAGGAGGGCCGCCATGGGCCCTCCCCATAGGCTGGCGCAGCCACCAGGCCAGGTGCGCTGCCATGTGGGGAGGGGGCCCACGACCCCCTCAGCCATCTCCCTTTCGCGTACTTCATCTCCCGAAAACCCTAAGGTGCAAGGAGGCATCGAGGATAGACACCGCCGCCTCTGCGAGGCGGAAAAACACCAGAGAGAAAAGAGCTCTCCGGCAGGCAGAAATCCGCCGGCGAAATTCCCTCCCGGAGGGGGAAATCGTCGCCATCGTCACCGTCATCGAGCTGGACTTCATTGGGATCATCATCATCATCATCTCCACCACCGACACCGTCATCTCCACCGCTACACCTCGTCTCCACTGTAACATCTAGGGTTGAATCTTGAGTATTTCATAGGGGAAACTCTCCCGGTATTGATTACTACTTCGTATTGATGCTATTGACTGAAACCGTTGAATCAAGGTTTATGTTCAGATTGTTATCCATCATCATATCACCTCTGATCATGTTCCATATGATGTCTTGTGAGTAGTTCGTTTAGTTCTCGAGGACATGGGTGAAGTCTAAATGTTAGTAGTGAACTATGTTGAGTAATATTTAATGGTTTGATATTTAAGTTGTGGTGTTATTCTTCTAGTGGTGTCATGTGAACGTCGACTACATGATACTTCACCTTTATGGGCCTAGGGGAATGCATCTTGTATTCGTTTGCCAATTGTGGGGTTGCCGGAGTGACAGCAACCTGAACCCCCGTTGGTATATCGATGCATGAGGGATAGTAGGATCTCAGAGTTTAAGGCTGTGGTTAGATTTATCTTAATTACTTTCTTGTATTTACGGATGCTTGCAAGGGGTTTAATCACAAGTATGTATTAGTCCTAGGAAGGGAGGTGCATTAGCATAGGCTCATCCACACAACACTTATCAAAACAATGAAGATTAATCAACTATATGAAGCGAAAGCACTAGACTAAATTCTCGTGTGTCCTCAAGAACGTTTGGTCATCATAAGTAAACAAACCGGCTTGTCCTTTGTGCTAAAAAGGATTGGGCCACTCGCTGCAATTATTATTCTCGCATTTTACTTACTTGTACTTTATTTATCTCGCTATATCAAAACCTCCCGAAAACTTGTCTGTGAGCATTTACAGTGAATCCTTCATCGAAACTGCTTGTCAACACCTTCTGCTCCTCGTTGGGTTCGACACTCCTATTTATCGAAAGTACTACGATACACCCCCTATACTTGTGGGTCATCAGTTCTCCGCTAATAGGTTTAAAGTACATGATGCAATAGCTTAAACATGATCTACTTGAGAGCTCAAAACAATTGCCAAGTATCAAATTATTCAAGACAATATACCAACTACCACATGAAGCATTTTCTGTTTCCAACCAAATAACAATCAATGTTGAGGCTTTCATCTTTCGCCATGAATATTAAAGTAAAACGAAGAACACAAGTGTTCAAATGAAAAAGCGGAGCGTGTCTCTCTCCCACACAAGAATGCTAGGATCCAATATTGATATGATCAGAAAAATAAAAAAAAATAACAAACTAAAAATAAAAGCACACAGACGCTCCAAGTAAAGCACATATGATGTGGAAGAATTAAAATAAAGTTTCACTAGAGATGACCTGATAAGTTGTTGATGAAGAAGGGGATGCCTTGGGCATCCCCAAGCTTAGATGCTTGAGTCTTCTTTAAATATGCTTGGGTGACCCACGGGGACATCCCCAAGCTTAGGCTCTTCACTCTTCTTGATCACATTATATCACCCTTCTCTCTTGACCCTTCAAAACTTCTGCCACACCAAACTTCTCATAAACTTCATTAGAGGGGTTAGTACTCAAAAAACTTTAATCCACTTTAGTTCTGTAGTGACACATTGGAAGAACTCAATAAAACATTAGCTACTTAAAGTCCACAAGAGACAATGCAAAAAACAGAGACAGAATCTGTCAAAACAGAACATCCAGTAAACATGAATTTTTTCGAGGTACTTCCGTTGCTCAAATCAGAAAACTCAAAACTAATGAAAGTTGCGTACATATCTGAGGATAACGCATGAATTTTTCAGAATGTTTCCATTTTTCTGCAGAGAGAAAAGCTCAAAACGATGGACGACTAAAAATCTGTTTACGCGCGAAATCCAAATCTAGTATCAACTTTCTATTAGAGACTTTACTTGGCACAACAATGCAAGAAAATAAAGATACAAATGTATTGCTACAGAAGTAACAAGCACCTTGACTCAAAACAAAAAGAAAAGCAAAAATAACAGAAAATAAAAACGATGGGTTGTCTCCCATAAGCGCTTTTCTTTAACGCCTTTCAGCTAGGCGCAGAAGATTTTAATGATGCTCACATGAAAATAGAAAATGAAGCAAAAGGAGCATCAAGAAGCAAATTCAAAACACATTTAAGTCTAACCCGCTTCCTATGCATAGAAATCTTGTACACAAATAAATTCATGAAGAACAAAGTGACAAGCATAGGAAGATAAAACACGAGTAACTTCAAAATTTTCAGCATGTAGAGAGGTGTTTTAGTACCATGAAAATTTCTAGAACCATATTTTCCTCTCTCATAATAATTTCAAGTAGCATCATGAACAAACTCAACAATATAACTATCACATACAGCATGCTTTTCATGATCTACAAACACATAATTTTTATCAAGCTCAAACATAGTGGGATCAAAACTTTCAAACCCACTTTTTAATAATCTATAACAAGATGATTGATCATTCTCAAGAGATATGGGACTCCTAGATAAAGTCAATACCTCTCCAATCCCATTTTCATTAGTAGTACAATTAATATTATCAAGTAACATAGGACCATCATCTAGAGCTTTATCATAAACATTTGCTAAGAAAAACTCTTTAGTACCATGCATTTCGATATCAGGCACAAACAAAGCATTATCATAAGATTTATCAAAATAGAATGGATTATCATAGATAACAGTAGCATAATTATTCTAACAAGTTTTACTCATAGGGAATATTTCAAGAGAATCCACAGGAACATAACATTCATCCTCCTTTGGTAAGCATGGAGGACAATCAAATAGTGTAAGAGATAAAGAGTTACTCTCATTAGAAGGTTGGCATGGGTAGCTAATCCATTCTTCCTCCTTTTGTTCATCACTCTCCTCCTCTTTTTCATCCAAGTGAGCTTTCGGGTTCATCAATTTCTTTTTTCACGAGTTCCTGCAAATTGTGAGTGCATTCTTGTGCATGAATGAGTCTCTCTTTATAATCAATGATATAAGGATTATTGCTGTAATGTTCTATGCAATAATCAAGGATAGAAGAGATATAATCTTTAAGGTCCTTACAAACAATACAAGTTTCATAATTTTTAGACATGAAGGATTCTATTTCAGAAGCTCCCATAAATAAAACAAATTGTTCTACTTCTTCAAATCCAAGATGAATATAGTTATTCCAATGATAGTTCGCAATTAAAACTTCTTTACTGAAGCCACATTGGAATTTAAGATGTTTAGTAACCTGTTCAGAGCAACGAGTTTATATCATGGCGTTTAAGCAAGATTTTAGCAATTGTATTCAATTTTTCTAACACGGCACTCATGACTTTACCCTTTCTTGATTCTCTATAATTCATATATAATTCTATAAGCTCCATACAGGTTGTGGGTTCTTCCATAACAACAATTTTTAATTTTTCGGTTTTTCAAAATTTTATGGATTTTCGGGTATATAAGAAAAATAAACAAGACAAAAACAAACTAGACAAAAGTAAACTAAGCAAAATAATACTAGATAGAAATAAACTAAGCATAAATAAACTAGACAAAAGTAAACTAAGCAAAGCAAAATAAAATAAAAATAGAGAGAGAGGTAGAGTGTACTACCCAGGTGAACTAATGAGTAGAGCTATGCTCCCCGGCAACGGCGCCAGAAAATAGTCTTGATAACCCACAAGTATAGGGGATCGAAACAATCTTCGAGGGAAGTAAAACCCAAATTTATTGATTCGACACAATGGGAGACAAAGAATACTTATAAGCCTTAACAACTGAGTTGTCAATTCAGCTGCACCTGGAAAAGCACTAGTAACAGGGGTGATGTGAAAGCAGCAGTAATATGAGAGCAATAGTGACAGTAACGCAGCAGCAGTAGTAACACAGAGGCAATGGCACCAGAAAATAGTTGATACTACTTCTAATGGCATATAGGACCGAGTGAGTATTTGACGATGAAAGATGGACCGGGGTTCCCAGCTATCTACACTAGTGGTAACTCTCCAATAACAAGTGTTGGGTGAACAAATTACAGTTGGGCAATTGACATAATTATTATAGCATTAAGACAAAACATCCAGTTTATTAATCATGTAGGCATGTTTTCCATATATAGTCATACGTTCTCGCATGAGAAACTTGCATAACATCTTTTGTCCTACCAGCCGGTGGCAGCCGGGCCTCAAGGGAATCTACTGGTAATTAAGGTAATCCTTTTAACAGAGCACCGGAGCAAAGCATTAACACTTGGTGAAAACATGTGATGCTCATATCTAAGCCATCCCCTCCAGTTATCCCAGTTGCTGTCACTCTGGGGCCTCGGGTTCCGGACATAGACATGTGCAAACAACTTGTAGATACAATCTAAGAAATAATTATAGAGCTTAAATCTAAGATTATGCCACTCGTGCACTAGTGACAAGCATTAAACACAACAAGATTGCAGTAACAATAACTTCATAAACTTTATAGATAGACTGATCATAATTGCGGTGACCCAGCATACCACTGCATGTTGTAGTATACAAGTCGTTGATATGATCTTCATGAAGGGACTTCTTCACAAATATCACATCCCTCAGAGTGGTACAACAGAAACATTGCAGGTCATAACACTCGATAATATATTACAATCATGGTCTTAACAAGTTGGTATTCTCACGAGTCCGATGAGAACACCCTACAACATAAGGTACTAATACAAACCAACTTAGATATGAAAAGAGCTCAAGCAACTTATTTAAGTATGCCACTACGCTGCTCGGCTCTATACTACTCGGGTATATCACTACTCCTCCACCTCCATGTCATCGGGTCCGTAGACTATCCCATAGTCTACTCCTTCAACTCCTCCGGAAAGATCGGGTTCCTCGTAGACCAGCTCGTAGCTTCCTTCTCGGTGCTCCATCGGTGATGGCCTCCACTTCCATATCACGGTCTAGCAAGGGTGTCGAAATAAAGTGAGTACGGGGGTACTCAAGCAAGTTCAAAAGAGTAAAAGGTGTTTGATGCACTAGCTACGACCTTCGATCGAGAAAATCTTAGGTCAATGCATGTTTCGAAATCATTTCTTCAAAAGGTTTATTTTATTCTGAAAACTATGCCCGTCGGTCTTCACAGAGTTGACTAGAACTTCACGGAGTTCCTTTCCTGCCGCGTTCGCAGCTCCCTTCCCGAACAGGGAGTGACAGCCACAATTCTTGATACCCTCTCGCAGAGGTGCGTTACTTTTCCCATAAGAGATCTCACCCTTTTTGCCATCCGCAGAGACTTGCCCCCGTTCACACTTCCTGGGTGTGAGGCCAGGTATAAAGATCCAAGCCCACACCGCCTTCTCCGCGACCCTGCAAACCCACCCTTTTGTCCATCCGTACACCCCCGGTAGACATCTCCCGTTCATACGGCTTTACCCACGGTGTACGTCGGACAATCCTTCATAGACGGTAGAGCCTCTCATCCAAACGTCCGGATGGGGATTTTAAAGGCTATCCCAACCTACGGCAGGTGCCTCCAGGCACCCCGCCGGGCTCTATCAAGTCCGTTGGCGTGCAGGAGGGAAAAGATACAGCTGGCTTCCCCGCAGCCATTATAGATCTTATGGTCAACGCGATATGTACGGCGCTAGAATCACCTGGACGGCATTGGTACTTAGTCCTAGATGAATAGTACCCTTGCAATGGAACCTCCACCAATCAACACATACCATGGTTCCATTGCCAGCCACATAGTCATATTCATAATTGGAAAAGTAACATTTCATTTTCAATGCAGTGAATGATAAGTCATATAGCTTTGCGTTAAATTAATAGAAAATACTCAAATTTGACATGAGCAAGGGTGAACTTGCCCGTGGACTGCGAGATAGTGCAGCTTCAATGCGTTGGATGGAACCTCGGACCTCGGGTTACTGTAAAAGAAGCATCATTGTCCGGTAAGGACAATGTTATAAAATCCAAATGATGCATGCATGGATGTATTATTTTATGTTGAATCCCTTTATCCCGATGAGTTATTACAATTTAGGGTTGAGTTAAGATTTATGCCTTTGGCAGTAATTTGCAATTGTTTTAATGTATAAAACACTTTAATTCACACAGGGTAATATAATTCAAAGTAAAACTACTTTATGTTGGTGATTCATTATTTATTCCAAAATAATTTGAAATAATAGAGTTGTCTCTATATTTTTGAGAATAAAAAGGAATAGAATATCTTCCTTTGGAAAATATCTTTTTCAAATAGAAATGATTTGGAATAATAGAATCTCATTTTGAAATGTTTAAAAGAAGTATTTGAACTTATTTGGGATTTTTCCTTGCTTTATTAATACAAGGAAATATAATTTGAAATTCCAAATGTTTATTTTAAATTCATAAAATTCACAAATTTAAATTTGTTCATCAAATTTTATTTCATATTTTATTCTTATTAAGAATAATTTTTCATTCACCAATCCAATTTTTAATGGATTTTTAGAGTTGTATTTTATTTATTAAAATTTGGTGAAATAATGGCCTTTTCTAAATTGTGAAAATACTAAAATACCCCCCTGGACCCATATTGGGCCCAGCCCAATAACCTAAGCCCATGGGACAGCCCACTAAGGCGTGCCCATAGCGGTTCGGTGGAGCCGAACGGCCCACCGCTCTCACTCACTCGGCCCTCTCTCATTTTTTCCTAACCCTAGCTCCTCTCTCGCGACGCCCGTGGCGATGGCGTCGCCGCCATGGCCGCCGCCGTGCTCCGGCCGACTCCGAGCTCCTCCGCCGTAGCCACCTACCGCACCTGAACCGCCGCGAGCAGATCTATCGATCTGTCCGCGTGGTTTTTCCCCATCTCTTCTTCTTCTGGCGAATCGCCTCCGATCTGGATCTCGCGGAGAATCGCCTCGACGAACTCCGGCGAGATCACGCCCTCTCCGACGACGGGTGCGCCTCCGAGACCGACCTGGCGCAGGTGCTGCTTGCAGTGCCTGTGCCGTCGTCTCTGTGCCGTGCCGTGGTGGTGTTGGTGCTCGTCGGCGTAACGCCGGCGCCTACCCTGGATTTGCAGCTGTTAGGGCCGCGCGAGCACTGCCTCGCCATGCCCTAGCCTCTGCTTCCAGGCGCAAGTAAGTGTTGCATCCACCTCTTCTCTGTGCGCCTCCTTGGTACTGTTCTTCTTCCTCCTCAAGCTCTGCTGCTCTCTGGTGCTCTTGTGATCACCCAGAGCCTTGCTATTACTGTACAACTCGTCTATGCTTGGATTGATTGCAAGCACATGGTCCAATTACCATTTACTGGTACTGGCACATGCTGCTCGACATGCTGTTCATGTTGTTCTTGCTTCTCTGCTGCTCCTAGCATGCTCTATACTTGCCATGCTCTACTGTGCTTGCTCAAGAGCTAACTATGCCATGCTATGCTTGATTATGACTTGCTTATGCTTACTGGTCTATCATGCTTGCTTGTCTAGGTGTACTTGTGTTGCATCTCGTGACACTTGTGTGTGTGCCGAGGTGCCCGTGATATGATTCGGTGCTACTCCTCGTAAGCCAATGATCCATTGGATCATTCCTTGCTTGCTGGCTAACCTCTCCGTGTAACTTGGCTTGCTATAATTGATCCATTTGATCAATTGATTGCCGATGATGGCTTACCGGTTAATACTGTGGCTATAATTTAACTATGTTGCTCAATAGTGTGCTATCATGTCGTACTAAGCATGGATCCGTAATAAATTCATGCTTGTATTAATTTGATTATGTTGAACTGCTTATGCAAGTGATGATTTTAAATGACTTGCTTGATATGAATTTGCTGTTCATGATTATTTATCAAGCAATTAAAGTCTGAATCCATTTCTGGATAGTGATGCTTTGTATTTGGCTTTCTCTCAATTGGTGCTAAGTGTGAAGTGACCTCAGTAGCCTTGCTACTGACTGGTTGCTCACCTGGTTGGTTGGATCTTGTTGGCTACTCATCTTTGCTTGTATATTTGGGAATCATAGAAACTATGAATGCCAATATCCTTGCCTGTGAAGAAATCTAGGGTTTCTGATGGTTGTATGCTTAGGATTTATTGTGTAATCATGGCTGCTAATCCTTGCCATCTACTGGTGCTATCTGTGCATCTAATCTGGCTAGTGTGTGCATCTGTACATATGTGCTAGTTTCTTGTGCATAGGATCTCGTACCTAGATGCTTTCTATTTTAGTGGCTTTTGATCGGCAAGTAATCCTTGGTGAAAACCAAGTGATGATCTACCCATATGAGCATCTCGCTCATCCCATGCTCATGCATATGATGGATTAGATCCATGGGATCTTTTCCAGGAACTAGGTATACCTTGTTCCAGCCTCCTAGAAAGAAATATTTGGTTGATGCAGACTTGGGTTTGTGTCACAGCTCTCCACCTCCAGGTCTTGGATGATCTCCTCGAGTCACCATGATTCCCGGTGGTTGAGTGGTTTTGTATGGGTTGGTTCTGTTCTTGCTCAAGAACTCGGATGAACCGAGCTTGTTCTTGCTTCACCCTTACCCGGTGATTTGCATATGTGGTCGATCGTCATGGTTCTAGGGTTTGTGTGCTATTTATATGGTCTCTACTTCCTCTCCGGCCTTGACACACAAGCCTGGTTTGCTTGATGACTAGGCTAGTGCACTCGCCTTGCCGTTGTGTGCACGAGCACACATGAGCAAGTGTGCTCATATGCCGAAACTTGAGCCCCCGATGGTTGCTCGCCTTTGATCTCGCTCCTTCTTATCCTCGGTGTCTGTCCAGTGTTTTGGACAAGCACAAGTGTCTATGACACTTGGTTAACTCGTCCAAACTGAATTTCTACACTTAACATCCTGTCTAGTATTGGTTTTAATGTTTTGCAGGTTTTGAAGATGGACATGGCCATGAAGAGACACTTCAAGGCACATAGTCTAGATTTTAGTTTAGGAACTAAATTGTAATCTTTATTTTTATTTCTGTTTATTATTCCTCAATTTTTGTATCAAGAATTTTGTAAAGACAATGTAATTTGTGTTGTGTTATCAATAAAGCTCAAGTTTTTGTTTATGAGCTTGTGCATTATGTAATGTATATATTCTTAATTAAATATTGTATTTGATACTCACTTTGAAATCCAAAATGATTTGAATATTATCTTGTGTTTGAATTGTAAATTCATATTTATATTGTGTAATGATTATTGTTTAATGTTTAACACTTGTCAAATGAAACCAATTCCCCAAATTAACAAGATACAAAAGAGATCATGTCGAAATTTCCCTAACTCACATTGCCTAACCCTAAGTGCAAAATGAGAGAGAACCTCGATCCCTCTTAGGTTTAGTTGCAATAAGGCGCGAAAATTTCCCCTGTTTTGCGATGAAATGCACATCCCATTTCTAAATCTACCCTTCGTTGTTCCTATGTTCTGGGTTATTACAATAATGTAACAATTCATCGGATCCCAACAAACACAACACCGATTATATCAGATGGATCTCAATCATGTAAGGCAGCTCATGAGATCATTGTATTGAAGTACATGGGAGAGAGAGTACCAACTAGCTACTGCTAGAACCCGTAGTCCATGGGGGAACTACTAACGGAGCATGATGGAGGCGGTGGCGTTGATGGAGAAGGCTTCGGGGGTCGATCCCCGTCCCGGCAAGGTGCCGAAACAGGAACTTCTGACCCCCGAAACTAGGTTTCGCGATGGCGGCGGCGCTCCGGGAGTCTTTCTGGAGTATGATAGATCTTTTTAGGGTTTTCGCGCCGAAAGGAATATATAGGGGAAAGGGCGGCGCGAGGGGGTGCCCGAGGTGGGCTCCCCACATGCCGGCGCGCCTGTGGGCCTGGCCGCGCCACTACATGGGAGGAGGCCGTGGGCCTCCCCCTGGCTTGCCCTTCTAGCTCCGTGTGTCCCTCGGAAAAATAGGAGGTTTGACTTTTATTTCACCGAATTCCGAGAATATTGCCCGAACAGCTTTTCTGGAACCAAAAACAGCAGAAAACAGGACTGGCACTTGTTAATAGGTTAGTCCCGGAAAACGCATAAAAACATTATAAAGTGTGAACAAAATATGTAGGTATTGTCATAAAACTAGCATGGAACATAAGAAATTATAGATACGTTGGAGACGTATCAGCCCACACGGCCTGAATTGGGCCTGCGCGACCTGCTAGGTCGAGCCAGCGCGCTGCCCAGACCGGGCCTGCCTGGCCGATCGGTGGCGGTAGCCGCACATCCGCGATCCAGTCCACTGCATCCCGTCGCCATCCCATCGCTGGTGTCCACAATTGAAAGCTCCACCACCATGCACCCACTAGAACTTCACCTCCGTTCAGAGAGGATCCACCTGATGCACCTCCTAGCCCTCCGCCTTTGGCGATCGGGTGCCTCCGGAGCCTCTGCCGTGCAGGCGAGCCGGGAGGAGGGAGGGGCATGTCTCAAAGCGTCTATTTAGGTTCAAATGATGGGTTGAAACTTGAAACAATGAAGCCAAACCAAGCATGATAGTGTACGTACTTTGTTAACACCACACACGTACTTACTGAACACATAGATAATAATCACCGACTAGTCGATCGTGCCAAAGGGACCGCTCCTCGATCATGGCTAGGGTTGGATCGTGCTTGGGGCACTTATTGACCATCTCGGTCATTGAGTAGTCAAAGCTGGTGACCCTATAGGTATTGCCCTTGAGGACCTTGAAAGTCAAGAAGTAGCTAACCTTGATCTAGCGACCTACGGAAAACCCTGGCCATCCTTGGTCCATGGCAACCCACCGATAGTATCTCCCAGCCTAACCATCAAGTTGCATCCAATTTTCATCTTCAGAGTGATGGTTCTTGGAGTGGAACCAAGGTAGGGACATAACCCGTCAAGATTTAGAAGAAAATCCAACCCATGTGTTAAGATGACCTTAGCGAAATAGGAAGGAGAAACCTTGTCATAGAAAGGGCTAACCCTCGCCAACCTTTCCCCTGACCTCTTGTAGGTGTTTTCTTCACCAGCCTCCTTGGAGCATCATTTGCCAAGGATGGGGAAAACAGCTCCCATGACCATCTTGTCAGCAACTGCAAGAAAATGGTTAATTAGAACATGTGTAAAACAAATCACGCGTAATCATTTGAACAGGGATTACTCCACGGTACCAGGACAAATGCAATTGAATAATGTACTATTGACTAATCCCTTGCACTAGATTGTGCCACACTTTAATCATAGGCTCATGCACATCATCCCATCAATATAATTTGTGCCACAACACACACAACTACAATAGGGAGCCTCATGTTTACACACAACACAAAAATCTAAGATATGATCATGCAAAACAAGGTGCATGCACGAGCAATGTGTTTGTGCACGACACTACGTATTAAAATGTCATCCTTTAAGACACGTGGTGCTACAGATTTTAATCATTGTGCAACCTAAGGAAAGAAATGCAGAAAAAACACATATTTAGGAACCTCATAGTTAGTGCGCACACAAATGGAAGAGACGATCCTAAAATACCAAGGAGCATGAACTAAAAATTTGGTTGTGCGCGACACTAGATATTATAAGATCATCACTCGAATCACATGGTGCTACATTGCCACACAAATCAAAGAGATGGTACTATCTAACCAAGGAGCACACACAACATTTGTGTTTGTACAAATCACAATGTTCAACAACATCGGCCAAATCAGTAACCAAAGCATTAAGAATGTAAACAGCAAGCCTCATAGAACAACCTCAACTATGTTACATCGTCAGATTTTTGGAAACACACATTATGAAACTGCGTAAAGAGTTATGAAAACTTTACAACGTTACAAAGAACTTTGGGACATTGTCGCTATTCTTGGATTGGATGAATTATCGGAGGAGAATCGTTTAATTGTACCAAGAGCATGAAAAATTGAGCGTTTCTTATCACAACCGTTCTTTGTGGCAGAAGGTTTTACCGGTTTTACAGGAAAGTATGTTGGTCTTGCATAAACAATTAGGGGATTTCAACCAATAATTTCGGGAGAATTAGTAGATGATCCCTTAGTGCTAGGATCATGCACAAGTACTGCACGGATCACCCACAACACTAGGTACTAAGGGGCATCCCTAGAATTTCATTGTGACACGGATCATCATTTGAAGTCGGATAACACTAAGGGAAAACACAAAAGGGCGCCTCATAGAACATAGCACAAACAAAACAAAAAGGTGATGATTCTATCAAACCAAGGAGCATGATCGAAAACTTATCTTTTTTCATATCACTAGGTTCATTAGGAAAATCCCTTCACCATTTTGAAGATCAATCCTCTACACTTGC
This sequence comes from Lolium rigidum, assembly GCF_022539505.1. Taxonomy (NCBI): domain Eukaryota; kingdom Viridiplantae; phylum Streptophyta; class Magnoliopsida; order Poales; family Poaceae; genus Lolium; species Lolium rigidum. The sequence continues at coordinate 69,362,385 of NC_061508.1, read as the reverse complement.
AACAAAATAGTGCCTCGTATTTGGCACCCTGTGTCCAAGATCAATCATAATAGGCATGCATTTAACGCAATACATTGGGATCTTGGACACAAAATTTGAACTAAACATCAGCCTTAGATGAAACCCTAAATAGTACTTAAATCCATAAATTTTGCAATGAATAAAGCATAAGCAAAGCATCTCTCCATATCGGACAAAAATATAACCCTAAATTTAAGTAAAGAAAGATCGAACTAAATTTGCGTCAGGATGGAGGGTCTCAGGTGGATGGAAAACAAGCTGAGAGAGCTTTACGCCGCCGTGAGACCAAGAACACCAAGCTGAAGAAGATCACGTAGCCAAGGCCAACGTTTTTATCTCCTTCATGTGTGTGCTTTGATCTGTGCTATGTCGTACTTTCGTTTCTCTTTTGGCTAAGTTGTATGCCGCGGCATGTATCAGACTATGTGCGAACCTAAGCGTTTTATTAAGTTAAAGTCGGGCATTGTGATGCTTTTTATCTAAAAAAAAATTGCGTCAAGAAAAACAAAACAAATAGCGAAACAAACCACATCCGTTATTTGGGCCATAGTGCGCGTCTGGCCGGAAAGCTATGCTGCGGGAATCCTTATTCTTCGCCTTAAGCGGTGATCTGACCAGTTCCGCTTAAGAACTAGATGTCCCGGACTAAGATGGGCGCGGCCCATATTACGATATGTGTGTTGGAGATATGCCCAAGAGGCAATAATAAAAGTGGTTATTATATATCTTTATGTTTATGATAAATGTTTATATACCATGCTATAATTGTATTAACCGAAACATTGATACATGTGTGTTATGTAAACAAACAATAAGTCCCTAGTAAGCCTCTTAACTAGCTTGTTGATTAATAGATGATTAGTTCATAATCATGAACATTGGATGTTATTAATGACAAGGTTATATCATTATATGAATGATGTAATGGACACACCCAATTAAGCGTAGCATAAGATCACGTCATTAAGTTATTTGCTATAATCTTTCGATACATAGTTACCTAGTCCTTATGACCATCAGATCATGTAAATCACTTATACTGGAAAGGTACTTTGATTACATCAAACGCCACTGCGTAAATGAGTGGTTATAAAGGTGGGATTAAGTATCTGGAAAGTATGAGTTGAGGCATATGGATCAACATTGGGATTTGTCCATCCCGATGACAGATAGATATACTCTGGGCCCTCTTGGTGGAATGTCATCTAATTTCTTGCAAGCATATGAATAAGTTCATAAGAGACCACATACCACGGTATGAGTAAAGAGTACTTGTCAGGAGACGAGGTTGAACAAGGTATAGAGTGATACCGATGATCAAAATCGAACTCTCTTAGATATGGTTCGTTCTATGACGTCTCTTACTGATTTGCCGTTATCATTTTGGAGTTATGCATTAGAGACAGCCGCATTCACTTTAAATAGAGCACCATCAAAATTCGTTGAAACGACACCGTATGAATTATGGTTTAATAAGAAACCTAAGCTGTTGTGACGCCCCGGAACCGGTACCATGAGGATTCCAGCGATCCCGCCGAGATCCGCATGATATCGATTCAGAGACGCCCTCCGACACGACGTGCGCGAAGAATCACACACGTGATGCCAGAGGAATTAACACGAGCGGTAACATTACAACAGGATTACAACAGAGCCCACAAGAAATATATATTACAACAACGACTCCAACGAGTCAAGATACAAATTGATACATACAAAGATCCAATACATACAGAAGATCGAATACGTCCGAGTACGGACAAGATACAAATTGGACTAAGAGTCCTGAAGATAACCAGCGGCATCCATAACCCTGCCCAGGCCAAGCCGGAAGGGTAACCTTGCTAACGTCGCCATCTCGTACCTGTCAAAGTCGGGCCATCGGTTGCCGACAAAAGGGAGGAAGCAAAAGAGAAAGAGGAAAGGCGAGAGTAAGTACCAAGGAACGAACTCCGGCACGTACTTAGCGAGACTAGAAATGGCTATGCTCGCCGGGCGAGTATAAATATATATCGCCTGGGGCTATATGGTAGGTTTAGCGGCAGCAAAACTATAACCAATAGAGACACGCTACAACATCCGTCTACTCGGAGAAGATAAGAGAGCGCACAAGGTAACAGATAAATACTACACAAACATAACCCAGCCAAATACACATATCCCCTTCAACAAGCGAAGAGGCAATATAAAAGGCACTCAACGGTGGACAAGTTTTATTAGGTATCGGTTGTAGTAAGGCTATATTACTACGCAAGTTATTATCAGATTATTAACAACAAGTATAAGGTGTAAGTTGTTCTATGATCAAGCCATACAGCTCCAAGTCGTCCATAACCGCGGACACGGCTTATCGATAAGATGTACACCCTGCAGGGGTTGCCCAAATGTAACCATACGCATGCTCGAACCCACTTACTACAGGTGGAGTCTCACATCAAGACCGTTCCCAATGCAAGAGAAAGTTTAATGGGAGCCACCCAACTAAGCTACCCGTGACGAAGTCCGGCCGTACTCCGATACGGACCCAGAGGTTGCGATGGCGTCCAAGGCGGGCACTAACGACCGGCCAAGGATAAGTCGGCACGCAATATGAGTACAGTACAGAAATAAACACCCGAAGGCAACAGGAAGTAAATCGTGCATCGTGCATATGAGCAAATAAAACCAAGGTTGTGGCTCCCAATAAACAGACTCAAGGAAAGGTAGTGGGTGATGGGGGTCCCACTCCCCACGTACGGGTAGAGCGCTCAATCTCGGTAACGTATAACAAGAACTCGGGTCCTAGGGGACATTAGCGAGTCAAAGTTCCGATGCTTTCGCAAAGGGCTCACGGATGCCTCTCGCTTACAATTTTAGTTGTTAACAATAAAGTAAAGTGTGAATATCTCCAACAACCGATATAGCATGTGATAACCTCCCAACAACCCAACATATCCCGATAACAGATCGAGATAAACAACAGAGCCTAAACACGCCTACGACTCGCAAGGCTCAAACATCAAGCAACGGCTATGGTTAAGGAATGATACATATATAGGATTATTATGGTAAACAACTGGAATAGGACACGTGACTCGATAAAGAAGCGCAACATAAGGATAGCAATGCGAGGGAGAGTAGGTGAAGAGAGAGGGCTCGCCTGTGAAAGGTTGCAGAAGAACTTGTCGGAGAACTCGTCGTATCTCACATCACCACTTCGTGATCCTATCCGGGAAGAAGCAAATGCTGGAACACACAACGTATGCAATCTTACTACTACGTATAAAGAAGATCCAGCATGATTAAGATGATATGCATGGCATGGCATAGATGGTGCAATGCAACTTATCCATATTAATCGGAGTCGGAACCCCGGACAATCAAATTAAGGTTAGGGTTGCATTTCTACCGACAATTTAAGGGTGGATTAGCATAGCAAACATGGCAGGGGTGAGCTACATCAAAGTTAAATGGAATCAGGACAACATTTATATAATATCCCACATATTCCATATGTTACATATTAGGTGGTAATGCAAACTACCACGAAATTATAAGATGCATGATGCAACAGCAAGCATGGATGGCATATTTAGATTCCTTATGTCTTTCTGAAAGATTTTCATATAAAATACTTTGCATTTCGACAAACGGTTTGGAAGATATGAATTTTGCAAGATTACACAATTCCTGCAAAAACAAAACAGAAACGGATGGGCAGAGACGAATTGGGCTGAACCTGCGCTGTTTCTGGGCCGGTTCTGGGCTGCTGCTGGCGCAGGATAGAGGACTAACGCCGGGAGGGGAACCTGGGCCAAGGCCCATTCACGGATCTGGAGAGTAAAACAGCAAAAACTGTGATTTAATCGCCCAGATGGGGATTCGAACCCAGGCCATATGGTTCAAGGATCAAGGTTGTTACCACTGGGCTACTGATTCAGATCTTGTCAACATCATGGCCCATGACAACTAGAACCAAGCTGTGCCAGTGACGAGCTTGAACATTACAGCAATGGTGGAGGCAGAGGTTGTGAATCAATCCGACGCTTCAAGGCGAACCGGGAAGGGGAAGATGGCGTCGGGGATGCGGCTGAACGTGGGGAGACCGATGGTGGTGGTGCGGAGTCCAAGGGGTCGCCGGAGAGCCGCCGGCGTCGAACTCCTGCAGCAGTTAATGGCGGTCAACGTCGGGGGGAACGAACCAGAGAGGGAGGAGGAGCGGGAAGGGGACGGGGAGATGCGCCCACTCACCCTGAAGCTCATGGCGCAGACGAGGAGGCCGGGGACGCTTCACAGCCACCGGAATCAACGACGAACTCGCCGGAGTCGGAGAAGGTAATGGCAATTTTGCGGGCGATTGGAGAGGTTCCGGTTCAATTCCTTTGGGGAGGATGGAGAGGACGACGAGGCGCATCCGCCGGTGCCCTCGGAACGGCGGGGGTTGGTCTGCAGCGGCGGTGCCATGGCGAGGAGGAGGAGGTGCTGTGGGAGTCGTTTCTCCTTGGTTTTGTTCACAGAGAGGAGTAAGATGGGAAGAAGAGGAGGAAGATGGCGGCGCGTGAGAGGGAAGGAGAGGAGGGAAGCTAGGGTTTCCAGAGGCGCTGGGAGCGGCTTTAAGGGAGGGGGTAAAGGAGGTGCGGTGTGGAAGGGGACCATGGCGCGACGTTGACAGGAAGAGCACGCCACTCTCGTGCTCTGTCTCTCAAAGAAGACGACAACAGGAGGGATCCTCCGTGCGAAGGGGTATGGCCGGTGGGCTTGGGCTGAAAGAGGAAGTGGCCGGCTCGGGCCAGAGGTGGAGGAAAGAAGATGGGCTAGAGAGAGAGGCAGCCCATGGGGTTGGAGGGGGTTTTCTTTTAAAACTCTTTCACTTTTCTTTTTAAAACTGTTTTACAAATTGATTTGAAAACAATCCCAACAAGGGTTTGAATTTTGAAAACAAAGGTAGAGAGAGAGAGAAAGGTTTTATTATATCACCCATATGAGAAAGAAATAAAATAATTTAGGGTTTATAAAATAATTTTATTTAGTTGAAACATGGATGATATGATGCATGATGCATGATGGTGCACAAAAGAAAAAGAACAATCAATTCTATTAGGGGTACTACCCGGGGCCGTTACAGCTGTCGTTCCTTAAAGTTTGGGGTTGCGAAGCCTATGTAAAAAAGTTACAACCGGACAAGCTAGAACCCAAAGCGGAGAAATGCGTCTTCATAGGATACCCTAAGGAAACTATAGGGTACACTTTCTATCACAGATCCGAAGGCAAGATCTTTGTTGCTAAGAACGGAACCTTTCTTGAGAAAGAATTTCTCACTAAAGAAGTGACTGGAAGAAAAGTAGAACTCGATGAGATTAAAGAATCTTTGCTCGTTGATCAGAGTAGCGCAGTGATACGTCTCAAACGTATCTATAATTTCTTATGTTCCATGCTACTTTTATTACAATACTTGAGTGTTTTACACATACTTTACAGCGTTATTTTACATTTTCCGGCACTAACCTATTAACAAGATGCCGAAGTGCCGATTGCTTGTTTTTTCGCTGTTTTTGGTTTCGGAAATCCTAGTAAGGAAATATTCTCGGAATTGGACGAAATCAACGCCCGGGGTCCTATTTTTGCACGAAGCTTCCGGAAGACCGAGGAGAGACGAAGTGGGGCCACGAGGTGGCCGGACACCGTGGCGGCGCGGCCCGGGCTCGGGCCGCGCGGCCTCGTTGTGTCGGCGCCTCGCGTCGCCCCCGACCTACCCTTCCGCCTACTTAAAGCCTCCGTCGCGAAACCCCCGTACCGAGAGCCACGATACGGAAAACCTTCCGGAGACGCCGCCGTCGCGAATCCCATCTCGGGGATTCGGGAGATCGCTCTCCGCACCCTCGGCCGGAGATGGGAATCATCACCGGAGGGGCTCTACATCATCATGCCCGCCTCCGGATTGATGCGTGAGTAGTTCATCCTTGGACTATGGGTCCATAGAAGTAGCTAGATGGTTGTCTTCTCCGCATGTGCTTTCATTGTACTAGATATTGTGAGCTGCCTAACATGATCAAGATCATCTATTTGTAATGCTACATGTTGTGTTTGGTGAGATCCGATGAATAGAGAATATTATGTTAAGTTGATTATCAATCTATCATATATGTGTTGTTTATGTTCTTGCATGCTCTCCGTTGCTAGTAGAGGCTCTGGCCAAGTTGATACTTGTAACTCCAAGAGGGAGTAATTATGCTCGATAGTGGGTTCATGCCTCCATTAAATGCGGGATCGTGACGGAAGGTTCTAAGGTTGTGGATGTGTTGTTGCTACTAGGGATAAAACATTGATGCTTTGTCTAAGGATATTTGTGTTGATTACATTACGCACCATACTTAATGCAATTATCTCGTTGTTCGCAACTTAATACCGGAAGGGGTTCGGATGATAACCTGAAGGTGGATTATTTAGGCATAGATGCATGCTGGATAGCGGTCTATGTACTTTGTCGTAATGCCCTAATTAAATCACATAGTAATCATCGTTGATATGTATTGAATCTTTATTTATCAATTGCTCACCTGTAATTTGTTCACCCAGCATGTTAGTTATCTTATTGGAGAGACACCACTAGTGAACTGTGGACCCCGGTCCATTCTTTTATATCTGAATACATTCTACTATTTTTACTGTTCTTTGCAAACAAACACAATCTTCCACTCGATACGTTTAATCCTTTGTTTTCAGCAAGCCGGTGAGATTGACAACCTCACTGTCACGTTGGGGCAAAGTACTTTGGTTGTGTTGTGCAGGTTCCACGTTGGCGCCGGTTTCACTGGTGTTGCGCCGCACTACATTCCTCCACCAACAACCTTCACGTGCTTCTTGGCTCCTACTGGTTCGATAAATCTTGGTTTCTTTCTGAGGGAAAACTTGCTGCTGTGCGCATCATACCTTCCTCTTGGGGTTCCCAACGGACGTGTACATCTACGCGCATCAAGCACTTTTTCTCGGCGCCGTTGTCGGGAGATCAAGACACGCTGCAAGGGGAGTCTCCACTTCCAATCTCTTTACTTTGTTTTTGTCTTGCTTTATTTTATTTACTACTTTGTTTGCTGCACTTAAACAAAACACAAAAAATTAGTTGCTAGTTTTACTTTATTTACTGTCTTGTTCTCCATATCAAAAACACAAAAAAATTAGTTACTTGTCTTTACTTTATTTGCTTAGTTTATTTTACTACTGTTATAATGGGTATTCCTGAAAATACTAAGTTGTGTGATTTCACTAACACAAATAATAATGATTTTATATGTACTCCTATTGCTCCACCTGCTACTACAGCAGAATTCTATGAAATTAAACACCTTTCTATGAATCTTGTTATGAGAGAGCAATTTTCTGGTGTTAGTACTGATGATGTTGCTCCTCACCTTAATAATTTTGTTGAACTTTATGAAATGCAAAAGTATAAGGATATACATGGTGATATTATAAAACTGAAATTGTTTCCTTTCTCATTAAGAGGAAGAGCTAAAGATTGGTTGCTATCTTTACCTAAGAATAGTATTGATTCATGGACTAAATGTAAAGATGATTTTATTAGTAAATATTATCCTCCTGCTAAGATTATATCTTTGAGAAGTAGCATAATGAATTTTAAACAATTTGATAATGAACATGTTGCTCAAGCATGGGAGAGAATGAAATCTTTGGTAAAGAATTGCCCAACCCATGGACTGACTGTAACGGCCCCGGGTAGAACCCCCTATTAGATTTGCTTGTGCTTTTTCTTTTGTGCATCATCATGCATCATGCATCATATCATCCACATGTTTTTAACAAAATAAAATTATTTTAAATAAAAACTATTTTGTTTTCCCCTCTCATATGGTTTATGAAATAAACCTCCCCGATGTCTTTTCATTTAACCAAACCCTAAAACCAATACTACAAACCAAAATAATATACCTTCAGCTATTTTCCTACTTTAAAATAAAATTGGTTTTGTTCTATTTTGTTTTTGTAATAGTTTTCCAAATAGTTTTAAAATAAAACAGTAAAGAAAAACCCCTCTCCCCCTCTAACCTGGACCCTTCTCTCTTTTCTGGCCCACCTCCTCCTCTTCCCCTCCGGCGGCCCATCTTTCCCTTCTCCCTCTAGCCCCCGAAACAGCCCAGCACCGGCCTTTTCTTCCTTTCAGCCCACCTTGGCCCGTACCCCTTCGATCTTTTTCCCCCTTGTCGTCTTCTTCCGCGCGGAGCACGCAGATGGCGTGGCCGTGGTCCTCAACCACCGCACCACCCCGCGGCCACCTGCTCCTCCCTTCCCCTTTTTAATCCCCTGGAAACCCTAGCCTTCCCCCATCTCCTCCCTCGCGCCGCCAGTTCCTCCCCTCTCTTCCCTTTCTTCCCCTTTCTACTTCTCCTTCACGATACAGGGCCATGGCTACCTTACAGTAACCTTCACCACCGCACCTTCCCTCCATGGCCCCGTCAAACCAGGCCACCCCTCGCCGAGCTGAGACCACCGGCGGGTGCGCCTCATCATCCTCTACCTCCTGGTGCGAGGAATCGAGTTGGTTCCGCTCCAATCGACGCCAAGGTCGCCGTTTCCCCGCCACGGCCTCCGCGCTCCGGCGAACTTTCCGACGCCATCCACCCTTCCCCGGCCTCCTCGTCTACGCCATGAGCTTCAGGGTGAGCAGACGCATCTCCCCGACCCCTTCCCTCTCCTCCTCCTTCTCTGGTTCGTTCCCACGACGGTGACCTCCTTTTTTCTCCGCAGCAGCTCGTCGCCGGCGATGCTCCGGTGCTTACCCGGCTTGAACTCCATCAGATTTTGCATCCCCGTGAAGCTCCGCATCCAACACGACACCTCCCACGTCCTGGTTTGGCCGGAGTGGCTAGATCCATCTCCGACCTGATCCTCCGCCATTGATGCAGTGGGCAAGCTCGTCCCCGCCTACTGTCTATTCTTCTTGACGTGTACAACTCACACGACAAGAACTGCAGCATAGCCTAGTGGTTCGTTGCTATGTCTTGAATCCATCAGATCTTGTGTTCAACTCGCAGGGAAGGCAACAATACCCACCTGACAGGTGGGTCCTGTCCGTCAGCCTCTACCGGCGCCACTTCAGCAACCCCTGCCTCGTCAGCGACCCAGTCAGCACCTAGACCCACATGTCAGCGCCTGTGGCTACGTCCTTGTGGGTATAAAACGTTTTTTTCCCCTTCTCTGTTTTTCTGGAAATTGCAGAAAATGTATATATCTTGCAAAATTCATATCTCTTGAACTATAACTCGAAATAAGATGTATTTTATATGAAAATTGATCAGAAAAACATAAGGGTCATGAATATGCCATCCATATGCCTGTTTGCATTTCGCATCATGTCGCCCGTTGATAGTTGTGCATTTCCACCTCACATATATGCGAAGTATTTTGGATTTCCAACTAGGTTTCCCCCGCTCCGTTTAATATTGAAGTAGCTCACCCCTGCCATGTTGTACCATGCTAATCAACAATTAACTTTGTCGGTAGAAATGTAACTCCAACCTAATTTGCTTGCCCGGAGTTCCGACTCCGCTTAATATGGATAAGTTGCACCGCATCATCCTTGCCATGTCATGCATATCATCTTGAGCATGCTGGTTCCTTATCCGTAGTAGTAAGATTGCATACGTTGTGTGTTCCAGCATTTGCTTCTTCCCGGATAGGATCACGAAGTGGTGTTGTGAGATACGACAAGTTCTTCTGCAGCTTTTCACAGGCGAGCCCACCCCTTCACCTATTTTACTTTTACATGCTCTTTTGATCTATTGCTATCCTTACGTTGCGATTCTGTTGTGTCACGTGTCCTATCCACCTGTTACCTATATGTCCGAGATACACCTCCGCGCCCTACCTATTGTTTGTTGTTTGTCAGCTTTGCGAGTCGTAGGCGAGTTTAGGGTCTTGTTGATATCTCGAGATGTTCGGGATATCTTGTTGGGAGGTTATCACATGCTATATCTTTTGTTGGAGATATTCACACTTTACTTTATTGTTAACAACTAAAATTGTAAGCAGAGGCATCTGTGAGCCCCTTTGCGAAAGCATCGGAACTTTGACTCGCTAATGTCCCCTAGGATCCGAGTTCTTGTTATCTGTTCCGAGATTGAGCGCTCTACCCGTACGTGGGGACGTTTATTGGGACCCCCTCACCCATTACCTTTTCTCAAGTCAGTTGAAAAGGGGGCCACAACCTTGGTTTTATTTGCCTATGCCATGTATGCCATGCTTTACTTACTGTTGCCTTCGGGTGTTTACTTCCTGTTGCCTTCGGGTGTTTATATTCTGTATTGTACCCTGCGGAACGTTTAGCGAAGCGTGTGGTTTGCACGCCTAGCCGTTAACGCAAACCCTGAGTCCGCTTCGGAGTACGGCCGGACTTCGTTACGGGTAGCTTAGTCGGGTGGCCCCCCTAGACTTTCTTGTTGAACTGGGAACGGTCTTGTTGTGAGACATCCACCCGTCGTAAGTGGGTCGAGCATGCGTATGGTTACATTTGGGCAACCCCTGCAGGGTGTACATCTTATCGATAAGTCGTGTCCGCGGTTATGGACGACTTGGAATTGTATAGCTCGATCATAGAACAACTTACACCTTTATGTTGTTGATAATAATTTGCTAATAACTTGATTAGTAATATAGCATTACTACAACCGATACCTAATAAAACTTGTCCACCGTTGAGTGCCTTTTACATTGCCTCTTCGCCTTGTTGAAGGGGATATGTGTAATCGGCTGGGTTATGTTTGTGTAGTATTTATCTGTTACCTTGTGCGCTCTCTTATCTTCTCTGAGTAGACGGATGTTGTAGCGTGTCTCTATTGGATAGTAGCTTTGCTGCCGCTAAACTCCACATATAGCCGGGTGAAGTTTATACCACCCACCAGCGAGCATAGCTGGTCTTGTCTCGCAAGTACGTGCCAATGGTACTTACCCTCGCCTTCCTTTCTTTTTGTCTCCTCCCCCTTCTGTCGGCAACCGATGGCCCGACTTTGACAGGTACGAGATGACGACGTTAGCAAGGTTACCCTTCCGGCTTGGCCTGGGCAAGGTTATGGACGCCACTGGTTATCTTCAGGAGTCTTAGTCCAATTTGTATCTTGTCCGTACTCGGACGTATTTGATCTTTTGTATGATTCGGATCTTTGTATTGTATATTTGTATCTTGACTCGTTGGAGTCGTTGTTGTAATATATGTTTCTTGTGGGCTCTATTGTAATCCTCGTTGTAATGTTACCGCTCGTGTTAATTCCTCTGGCATCACGTGTGTGATTCTTCGCGCACGTCGTGTCGGAGGGCGTCTCTGAATCGATATCCTGCGGATTTCGGCGGGATCGCTGGAATCCTCATGGTACCGGTTCCGGGGCGTCACAAGTTGGTATCAGAGCTCAGGTTGTCGGTACCCCACTAGTCCAGCCTGTAGGATAACCTTGCCAACGGAGGTTGTTGTGTCTAGTGTCAAACCTATTTTCTAAAATTCTTGGATAGATCTGACTAGCTCTGATTTTTCTCCGTATCCCTAATCTTTCTCTTCTTACCTATGCGATTTTTGAGTCTTCTCTCTTATCTGAGTTTCTCCGAGGCTTAGGTTCCGACGCGGATTGACGATCTATGCCTTCACCTATTAGGACCGATCTTCGCAGGATCCCGATTGAAGCGCATCATCATCAACATTGGAACAACGACTTCTTGTTAGTGGTGTCGCCGATCAACATGGAGCAACAATTCTTGTTAGTGGTGTCGAGAAGATCGACGCGTCGCCTGAAGATCCGATAGTTCACCTCTCTCCCCCGTACCTAGGCGTGGGATCTCGGGGCGCGATCCCTTGTTAGTGGTGTCGATTGTAACGGCCCCGGGTAGAACCCCCTATTAGATTTGCTTGTGCTTTTTCTTTTGTGCATCATCATGCATCATGCATCATATCATCCACATGTTTTTAACAAAATAAAATTATTTTAAATAAAAACTATTTTGTTTTCCCCTCTCATATGGTTTATGAAATAAACCTCCCCGATGTCTTTTCATTTAACCAAACCCTAAAACCAATACTACAAACCAAAATAATATACCTTCAGCTATTTTCCTACTTTAAAATAAAATTGGTTTTGTTCTATTTTGTTTTTGTAATAGTTTTCCAAACAGTTTTAAAATAAAACAGTAAAGAAAAACCCCTCTCCCCCTCTAACCTGGACCCTTCTCTCTTTTCTGGCCCACCTCCTCCTCTTCCCCTCCGGCGGCCCATCTTTCCCTTCTCCCTCTAGCCCCCGAAACAGCCCAGCACCGGCCTTTTCTTCCTTTCATCCCACCTTGGCCCGTACCCCTTTGATCTTTTTCCCC
>NC_061508.1:69265440-69349919 GCF_022539505.1 Lolium rigidum | reverse complement strand
ATGGCGTTTGATGTAATCAAAGTACCCTTCCGGTGTAAGTGATTTACATGATCTCATGGTCGAAGGACTAAGGCTACTATGTATCGAAAGCTTATAGCAAATTGAACTTAATGACTTGATCTTATGCTACGCTAATTTGGGTGTGTGTCCATTATATCATTCACCTAATGACATAACCTTGTTATTAATAACATCCAATGTTCATGATCACGAAACCATGATCATCCATTAATCAACAAGCTAGTTATACAAGAGGCTTACTAGGGACTCCTTGTTATTTACATAACACACATGTATCAATGTTTCGGTTAATACAATTATAGCATGGGATGTAAACATTTATCATGAACACTAAGATATAACAATAACTAATTTATTATTGCCTCTTGGGCATATCTCCAACAGTGTTTGGTGGGATCCGATGAATATGGAATACTATGTCAAGTTGATTATTGATCTATCATATATGTGTTGTTTATGTTCTTGCATGCTCTTCGTTGCAAGTAGAGGCTCTGGCCAAGTTGATACTTGTAACTCCAAGAGGGAGTATTTATGCTCGATAGTGGGTTCATGCCTCCATTGAATGCGGGACGAGTGAAAGAAAGTTCTAAGGTTGTGGATGTGCTGTTGCCACTAGGGATAAAACATCGATGCTTTTTCTAAGGATATTTGTGTTGATTACATTACGCACCATACGTAATGCAATTGTCTGTTGTTTGCAACTTCATACTGGAAGGGGTGCGGATGCTAACCCGAAGGTGGACTTTTTAGGCATAGATGCATGCTGGATGGCGGTCTATGTTCTTTGTCGTAATGCCCTGATTAAATCTCATAGTGATCATCATGATATGTATATGAATCTTTATTTGTCAATTGCCCACCTGTAATTTGTTCACCCAAGCATGTTATTTATCTTATTGGAGAGACACCACTAGTGAACTGTGGACCCCGGTCCATTCTTTTACATCTGAAATACAATCTACTGCAATCTCGTTCTCTTGTTGTTCTTCGCAAACAAATATCATTCTCCACACCATACGTTTAATCCTCTGTTTTCAGCAAGCCGGTGAGATTGACAACCTCACTGTTAAGTTGGGGCAAAGTACTGTGATTGTGTTGTGCAGGTTCCACATTGGCGCCGGAATCACTGGTGTTGCGCCGCACTACACTCCTCCACCAACAATCTTCACGTGGCCTTCATCTCCTACTGGTTCGATAACCTTGGTTTCTTACTGAGGGAAAACTTGCTGCTGTACGCATCACACCTTCCTCTTGGGTTTCCCAACGGACGTGTGCTTCACGCGTTATCAGCAAGCTAATTGAATGACATTCCACCGAGAGGGCCCAGAGGATATCTATCCGTCATCAGGATGGACAAATCCCACTATTGATCCATGCGTCTCAACTCATACTTTCAGAACACTTAATCCCATCTTTATAACCACCCATTTATTAAGTGGCATTTGATGTAATCAAAGCATCCATCCGATGTAAGTGATTTACACAATCTCATGGTCGATAGGTTACTATATTGAAAGCTTGTACCAAGTTGAACTTAATGACACTATCTTATGCTATGCTTACTATGGGTGTGTGTCCATCACATTATTCACCTAATGATATGATCTTGTTATTAATATCATCAAATGTTCATGATCAGAAAACTATGATCATCTATTAATCATCAAGCTAGTTAAACGAGACCTTATCAGGGAATCTGGTTGTTTACTAAACACACATGTATCAATGTTTTCACTTAATACAATTATAGCATGGGATGTAAACATTTATCATGAACACTAAGATATAATAATAACTACTTTATTATTGCCTCTCGGGCATATCTCCAACAATAAAACCACCACTTTAGCAGCTAAATCTTCGTTTTGGTACTAATTATGTCGCGGGAGCAAAAAACTACCAGATTTTGACGAGGTTTCTCAAATAGCACACTAAACTGTCTCTGAACGCGAATTGACACGATTTCTGACAAGCCTGGCTCACTGTCAGAGCTAACGTGGCAACTGTTTGACGGCTGTCGTTAACGGGCGTTGACGGCGCATGGGTCCCACCCACTTTTCGATGCACATGTCGTTACAAACGGGTACTAGGGTTTCAGTCACCCCACGCACGTGCGTTAGTCCCCACTTACCTCTCTCTTATGTCCAGTCCCGGCGATGGCGGCGGTGACTCCCGGCGGTGCCGGCACGGAGAGAGGCGGCGCATCTCCGTCTCCGAAGATCGGCGCCTGAGTTCCAGATCTCTCCGCCGCGGGCGGCGGCGTGAACCACAGCGAGCTCACGGATTTAGAGCATCGTTGGAGGCGAGGGCTGCTTTAGCGTTTGCTCGGGCTGTGATCTCGACGCCGGCGAAGAGCAGCCACCAATGGGCTACCTCATTGGGATGTGTCGAGTAAATTTCCTTTTTTATCTGAAGCTTTGAACTCGTGTTTGTCAGATTCACATCTGCCAGGTAGTAAACAATGAGAGGGATTAGTAGTACCAAATAGGTTTATTTGAAAATGGTGTCACTTAACCTAAAAATGGCCATAAATGTAGCGCTAAATAGGTTTATTTGAGATTTTATTTAGACTGTCCACTCAACCTGACTTTTTCATATTTATTGTACCAATGTAGTTTATTTCTTAAATTGCAACCTGAAGCAACATAGCTCTATGTACTCTTGTAGGCTAGATGATGATATTTGGGACATCAGATTTAATATGCATGGTGAAGATAATTTAGAAATAAATGTGTCCAATCTGATATCACAGTTCTTAACCTTTTAGCCATGATTGAATGTTATGGCTATGGAATAAGGGACAACATGTATTTTGTTAAAGAAAAAGGGAAAGGGCTGGCAGCAATGGAAGTAATTGACAGTATGGTCAAGGTAGAGGAGATGCTAGCTTTGTATGAAGATGAAAAATGTATCATTATTACAGTCTTGAAGAAAAATTCAGTGTGGCCAGCTGGACTGAATATGGAGGCAGATGATGCAGTATTACATGATGTGCCTGTCAGATTATCTGTTGATACTGATGGTGTCAACTATATATTAGATGATGAACAGATATACCCGTGGCAGTGGACTACTCAGATGTGATGTATGTTGGAAAACAGCAGAGTTGCACCATGCATAAGGGCAAGCAGATTGTACCATTGTGAGGATGGTTTCTTCTATCCTTGTCAGTTTAAACCTGAAGAGCATAATAGAAAGGTTGCAGAGGAACTAGAGCTAATGAGGGGATTGAAGAGGCAGAAACTAGCAAAGGATCATGATCCAGATGTTGCTCACATAATGGAGAAGATGAATCGACAGAAGAAGTAGAGAGATGACCCTTATATGCACTATGAAGGGGATACAGATGTGGAAGAGCTATATGATGATGAGGAGGAACCTAAGCCTGATTACTTTGTAAAAAAACAACCATTGAGGCCAGGCCCAACTACCAAGTGTCATCATGAAGTAGTGGAGTACCAATCTGGTGACTTCATTCCTTCTACTGATGAGGAGAGCAGCCCAGATGATTTGGGTGATACTGATGATGATGGTGCCGTGAAGAATGTACCTCTTGCAAGTGGAAATAAGAGGCTGTTAAAGAAGACGAAGAAGAGGATCTGGTATGATCCCTACAGGGTAGATGCTCATTTCCAGTTTTCCATCAAGTTGTGTTTCAAACATGTGTATGAATTCAGAGTTGCTTTGAGGAATTATCATATTGCACAGCTGAGAAACTTTGAGTACCACAGAAACTATGCTGACAGAATTACTGTGAAATGCACTGAGAAAGAAAGGGAGTAGGGTTGTAAATTCTATCTCACAGCCTCAGAAGTTGCATATGAGTCAACCTTTTGCATTAGGAAATTCAACAATGTACACACTTGTCTACCTGTTGGAGATAAAACCAAAGTCTCCATTGATTGGCTGGCTTGTCAATCTGAGCAGGATGTTAGGACAGATCCAAACACCACTGTTGACACTCTTATTGATAATGCCAAGTTAGGATTTGGAGTTGAAGTTCCAAGGAGAAAGCCTATAGGGCAAGGAGAAAAGCATTTGATCTTGTCTTGGAAGATCAGAAGGCACAGTACACAAGAATCAGAGACTACTTGCTGGCTATTCTTGATACAAATCCAGGCAGTAGATGCATTGTGACAACTAAGCAGCTGGTGGAGCATCCAAGCCCTAACCCAGATTAACACTTGGTTTTTGCATTTCAAAACTCTCGGGGTTCTCGACAACCACTAGATTAGCTATCTTAGAACTCTGGGGGTTCTCGACAACCAATTAGGTTTCCAATTAAAAAATTCTCGCGGTTCTCGACAACCACTAGGTTAGCTATTTTAGAACTCTAGGGGTTCTAGACAACCACTAGAGTTCTAAAATAGATACTCTCGAGGTTCTCGACAACCACTTAGGTTTCTAATTTCAAAACTCTCGGGGTTCTCGACAACCACTAGGTTAGCTATTTTTGAACTCTCGGGGTTCTCGACAACCACTAGGGTTTGCATTTGAAAATTCTCGGGGTTGTCGACAACCACTTAGGTTTCCAATTTCTAAACTCTCGGGGTTGTCAACAACCACTTAGCTATTTTAGAACTCTCGGGGTTCTCGACAACCACTAGAGTTCTAAAATAGATACCCTCGGGTTTGTCGACAACCACTAGAGTTCTAAAATAGATACCCTCGGGGTTCTCGACAACCACTAGAGTTCTAAAATAGATACTCTCGGGGTTCTCGACAACCACTAGGGTTTGCATTTGAAAACTCTCGGGGTTGTCGACAACCACTTAGGTTTCAAATTTCAAAACTCTCGGGGTTGTCGACAACCACTTAGCTATTTTAGAACTCTCGGGGTTCTCGACAACCACTAGAGTTCTAAAGTAGATACCCTCGGGGTTCTCGACAACCACTAGGGTTTGCATTTGAAAAATCTCAGGGTTGTCGACAACCACTTAGGTTTCCAATTTAAAAATCTATGAGCATATAAACATTAAACATTCCAAACAAAATTAAAGCAAATGGCTAGTTTAGATAATGGTTCAAACTTTAGCAACATACTTCACCACATAAGGATTACAACATAGTTCAATACTTGTTCTAATAAGGATTACAACATAGTTCAATACTGGTTCTAATTAAGGATTACAACAACATAGTTCAGCGCATATAGATTCAACACTACTAGGATTACAACACCATGCATATTACAGTTCTCCAAGAGTCTCCTTGATCTTCAGAAGCTTGTCTTTGTTTTCACGAGCAACTTTCAGAAGGTCATACAGTGTGTACTCTAACTTCCTCTTGTCCTCTTTTAGCTTACCTTTCTCGTCTATGAGCTCCTCTTTTTTCCTTAGCCCACTGATGCTTCTCCTCTTTGAGCTCCTCTTTTTTCCTTCTCCTATTGTTGTTTCTCCTCCTTCATGACAGACAGTGCAGAATTTAGTTCCATAACCTCAGCTTCAAGTTCAGTCCCGCTCAAATCAAATATCTGATTCTTCTCCTCATTCATCTTCAAATTTTCTTCCATCACTCTTTTCTCTGTATCTTTCATGAATTTATCCACATCATCCATCAATGAGTGGTAGTTCTTCTTAAACTTGTTCCTCTCCTCAACCAACTCCTGCACAAATCTGGCATTTTGGATCTTCTCATCTATTCTTGTATTGCTGGACTCATGGTACATTGACCTCAACCTTCCGAGTGAGTTTTGAAGGGTAGCTGGTCACTCTTTATCAACCCAGACCACAAACAGCTGCCACGTCAGCTCAGTGGGCCAGGCTTGGCAGAAATCGTGTCAATTTGCGTTCAGAGATGGTTTAGTGCTATTTGAGAAAACCTCGTCAAAATCTGGTGGGTTTTTGCTCCCGCAACACAAAGTGATACCAAAACGAAGATTTAGCTGCGAAAGTGGTGGTTCTATGCTAACAACTCGCCCGCATGAGATATGCTTTCTTGTTATATGCTCATTTTACATGCTCATAATTTGTATATGCTTGATCATATTTTGTTAAAGTATTACTTGACCAAACTTAAAATGCAGCTCAATTTGAGAAAGAGGTGTTTCGTATGAATATATTGTAGTATCAGGTTTTGTTATTCGCACATGCGCGCGCTACGCCCTGGGTATGAGAAAACGACCACGTTACACACACACACCTTCTTTTCACGACCAGAATACAGATTCAAAGCTGTAGTATACACACAGCGAGGACAAATCTACGACGGCTTGCATTGTTCGAGAGGGAGACTAATGAAGTGGCTCATTTGATTGCTAGGAATAGTTTTATTTTACATATTTTTTGTATTTGGGTCGATGAGCCCTCTAGGTTTATTACCCAAACCTTTCTAGATGATGTAACTATACTTTGAGTTTGGAGCAGCAAGTTTTTGACGCACTATTTTCCTTACCAGGGTACCTAAGAGGACTGAAAGATTTTTAATGAGACGGCTTGCTTGGTTAATATATTATGTTTTACCTAAAAAAAAATTTACGACGGCTTGCCGTCTCTACAGTCCATACGATTTGGTCGCCTTCAGCGAGAGCCCTACAATCCCAGATGACAACGGCTACGCACGTCCGTCTTCGTGCAGCTCCAGAACGAGACACGTACGACAGCTGCCGTGGATCATCGGATTGCCCCGGCACCCGATCCCAGGAAACCAACCCGTCGGCAGCGTCGCCCGGCTAGCTATAGCTTCATTAATACGACCTCGCCGGCGGCGGCGGCGGCCGGTGACTCTTCGGTCCGATTCCTTGCCGTGGCAGGCGCAAAAAAGAAGACGCGCCATCTGCCTGGGCGATCCCGGCGGTAGGGTACGCGTGTTGCTTGCCATTAACTAGCTGCGAGACAATTTGATGATAAACTAAAATATGCATGCTCGAGTGCATTTTCTCAAATTTATTAAAATTCCAGTATTTATTTTTTTAGGCTGGTCTAATAGTGATGAAGAATTTTTTCCCCATCTAGCTTGTTCATAATTAAAGCTGGCTTAGAAATTAGATTATGAGAATATAAGTGGTTGGGTAACCTGCACTTCAAAAATAATACCCAGCTCCATATAACATAGTTCATCATAAAGGTGAGAATTGGTGAGGTGCTAGAGTATTTCCCACCAAATGTGACGTTCAGCAAGAATTTAGTTGGTCCTAAGCTTGCGTCATGGAACGTGAAAGGACCGACGAATTTTATTGGAGTCTATATGGGAACGGTAAATTCTCGGTACATTCTATGTATAGAGGTTTAATCAATAAATTAGCCAAAAATGTTAGTTGATAATAACAAAAAGAACTGAAAAATAAAGATTGAATTAACCTAAGATTTTTAGCATGGTATCTTCAACTCTTCGAAGAGAAGTAACACTAAATAAAAAAACAACCTTGTAAAACATAGTTAGTACAACTTTCATCGTGGAGAAAAATGAAGGGACTGCTGGAGGTGAGGCATCAACGTTTGGGATTTAAAACGACGGCGAACGGTAGATGTAAAGTTGGCCACGAGATAAGAGGGGTGGATGCAGATTTTGACTGCTCGATCGAGCTCCTCACGTTCTACTGATGTGATCGGAGAGGTGAAGATTGTCAGGGACGCATGATAATGGCAGAGTTCTCAATTTCCTACTCTTTACACCGCTCGATACAACAACGAAAATGGTCAGATCAGTCCACCTTAAAGAGATTACCATCACAATTACCTTTTGGTTCGCTTTGAAGTTCTTGCTCTGATTCTTGAGCTACTTAACTAGAATCGTCAAAAACGTGTTGTAACTTTCTATTATTCCTCCTCAGTGATAGTTAGGCATCTAACCATCCACTACGGAGCAACACATTTTTAACCTCCTCTCTTGTGCAGTGCCATGGTGCCATGCATGGTGGGCGGGGCGGCTACGGCCTACCTTTCGTAGACGCCCCTTCCAAAGTTGCAGCGAAGATAAAAAGGACCGCAGACTTGGCGAGCTCCCGTCCATGTCGAGCTCGCGTAGACTCGCGCTCGCCGCACAACCTTTGACTCCCAAACCTTCCCTGACCTTCTCCCCTTTTTAACTCCCACGCCCCACACACACAAACACCGCAAAGAACAACGCCAACCTGACCCGCCGGCCACGCCCACCGCGCTGAGCAAAGGTCAGGCGGCCAAACTCCAGAGAGAACACAGCCGGCAATGGGCAACAGCATCGGCGGCCGGCGCAAGGGCGCCAAGATCATGCAGCTGGACGGCACGGCGTTCCGGGTGAAGCCGCCGGCGTACGCGGGCGCGGTGCTGCGCGACCACCCGGGCTTCCAGCTCCTCGACTCCGAGCAGGTCAAGCTGCTCGGCGTCCGCGCGCGCCCGCTCGAGCACGACGCGCTGCTCCGCCCGGGCCGGCTCTACTTCCTCGTCGTGCTGCCGAAGCCCACCGCGCCGCCGCGACGCGCCTGGTCCGGCGCGCTCCACGTCGGCGCGCGCGAGCGACTCGAGTCGCTCATGCTCACGCGCCGCTCCACCTCCGACCTCACCTTCCCCACCGGCACCGCGCCGGCCTCGCCCGCCGCCTCCGACGGCGGGCCGGTGCAGCTCCGCATGCGCCTGCCCAAGGCGCAGGTGGCCAAGCTCATGAGCGAGAGCCGTGACCCCGCCGAGGCCGCCGCCAAGATCATGCAGCTCTGCGCCGCCAACAACACCGGGAGCGGTGCCGTGACGCCCGAGAGGTTCGCTCCGCGGACGCCCGACCGGAGCCCGATGTTCGTGCCAACGCCGGACTGGGGCACCGGTGTTCGGCTCCCGCAGACGCCGGAGCACAGCCCGCGGTTCGTGCCGACGCCAGACTGGGGCGGCGGCAGGTTCTCGCGGACGCCGGAGCGGAGCCCGAGGTTCGCCGCCACGCCCGAGTGGGGCTCCAGGTTCATGATGCCGACGCCGGAAAGAGATACCGGGATGATGGCGAAGACGCCGGCCGATAGGTGGTCCGCGCTAACCGGCACGCCGGACGGCAAGGCCAGCCGGAAGGAGGTAATGCACTACTTCGCTCTAAGTTTATTATTATGGCCTGATTCGAATACATGTTGACAACCATGAAAAACAATTTAAATGTACACGTTGGTCTTTTGGTAGTATTGTTTTTCGTTTCATCTGCATTTCTTTGTTGTTTTCAAACGAACCATAAATATTTCAGTTGTTCCCTGCAAACCAAAGGAATTGACGCTTATGACATGGGCGCACGCCATGCCATGTCATTTTCTGAAGCTTGCCCAGTTACCAGGAGTAATTTAGTCCATGATAAAAATGAATCTGCTAGCTTTGTGTAGCAATTCTTCATCGAACTGAATTCTCTATCCCAATTTTATGTTAAGGATCAGTTTGTTTCTTGAAGATTGAGTTATCAACTTTGAATATAAGTTTAGACTAAAACAATGACAATAATTATGGAACGGAGCGAATACATATACATAGCTAAATCGGGTAAAAGAATCGGGAGTTTAGGAGGTCGCAACAATCAAGTGTTGATTTTCTTACGGACACCGCTAGTAGCCTGTTATGAAGGAGTCATGGTAGGTAGAAACGATGTACAGTAGATGGGTCTAGCGTGCCTGAAGTCAATCCTGTGTTCCTGACACGTTAGTCATTTTCTCGCGCCGGCCGTCAATTCCAGGATTTGACTGCTTGAGCGATGATACAAAAACAGTTGCTTGTAACGCTCGAGGACCAGCATGCTAGGCTAGCAGTCGTAAATCTAACATGGAAAAATGTTTCTCGTGGCAAATCCAACTCGGCTCAAGGGTGCATATGAACACGTTATGTGAAACTACATTTTAAAGTGTCAAAAAAATCTAAAATAAAATTTTGCATGTATATTTAGATATTCTATGTTTGCACACAACTTTTCGAGAAAAAATAATATATTTTTGTGTCTCATTAAAAAAGATAAATTTTGATTCTTCAACAAGACTACGTACATGATATTTTTTTTGTCTTTTTATACATGCCACATAAAATGTTATTTTCCACGAAAATTTGTGTATGAACATAGAATGTCAAGATGTACACCTCAAATTTTATTTCATAATTTTTTAACATTTTTTAATTTATTTTTAAATTATTTTTTATAATAGGTGCATATGCACCTATGAGCCAAAACGCCACCTCCGTTTACGCCACCTCCGTTTCACATGCTGAAGTTTCAAGGCGAGCACCTCTGAATCTTCAATGTTGTCAACAGATATTTCCGCAGAGCAATGGCTCTGTTCTAACTTCAGTCTGAAACCAGTTTGCATTTCGTTCTATGGATAGTCCTCCTTCATCCGCGGATTCAGCGTAACAGCCATGGTGGATGCTTCTTCTAGATGCCAAATAACTTGTAGAATTTTTTGTACGGTCATATTTGTAGAAAGTCTGTGCGTTGCGTACCCTTGAGGCCTTGATGGTCTTAATTTCCCATGTCAAAACATTAGGAGTACTTAGATACGTGTCAAATACTTCTATGGTGGAGGTACAAACACGCCAAGTGTCGTGTGTCTGACAAAGTAACAAATTAGTGAATGTCTCAAGGATCATAACAGGACAAGTTGCTCCTTCAGAACTGTACCCATTAGTGTCTCTTGGGAAGATCCTTTGCAGTCACCGTCACTAGTGTAGCAACTTACTAATCGGATTAATTTCTTGAGCACCTCAATGTCAAACCAGTAATATCAACCATTAAACTAGCTTAGGCAGAAGCAGGCAATCGCTACATGATTTTTTTTTTTCGAAAGGGAGGCAATCGCTACATGATACCTATTCTTCTGATTTTTTCGATAAAGACATGACTGACATAGTATGATACTATGTTGGTCCTTTTGTATTGCTGTTAGTTTCATTGTCGCAAACAAAACTTTTAATCAACAATAAAAAAAAAACAAGAATATGCTGGACTGTGTCTAACGGGAAATGCACTTTGGCTCATAGGAGCATTTGCTCCCATTGTGTGAATCCACGTTTTGAAGTGTCAAAAAAAATTAAACTAAATTTTTACATGTACATATAGACACTTTATGTTGGTACACAAATTTTCAAAAAAAGAAAACAATGTATGTGGCTCATGTAAAAAAGACAAATTTTGATGCTGTAACACGACTACATACAGCGCATTTTTTTGTCTTTTTTGTACACACCACATAAAATGTTGTTTTTTCACGAAAACTTGTGCACGGACATAGAATGCCACGATGCACACCAAAAAAATTATGTCAATTTTTTTGACATTTTTAAAATTAATTTTTAATTATTTTGTATAATGGGAGCATTTGCTCCTATGAGCCAAAACGCCACCTCCCAAAGCTGGGAAATGCACTTTGGCTCATAGGAGCATATGCTCCCATTATGTGAATCCACATTTCAAAGTGTCAAAAAATTCTAAACTAAATTTTTACATGTACATCTAGATATTTTATGTTGGTACACAAGTTTTCAAAAAAACTAAAAACAATTGTGGCTCCTGTAAAAAAGACAAGTTTTGATGCTATAACACGACTACGTACAGGATATTTTTTTGCCTTTTTTGTACACGCCATACAAAATGTTGTTTCTCCACAAAAATTTGTGCACTAACATAGAATGTCAAGATGTACACCAAAAAATTTATATCAGAATTTTTTAACATTTTTAAAATTGTTTTTTAATTATTTTATATAATAAGAGCATTTGCTCCTATGAGCCAAATTGCCACCTCACTGAATTCTTTAGCCTGCTTGGATATCTGAAACTATATGTGTGGTGCGTCAAAGTTCGCACCTTCGGATCCAGACCATCATTGCAGTCATAGCTCTACCATTGGAAGATGCATCTCATGCTGAAGTTTCAACGAGAGCGTCTCTAAATCTTCAGTGTTGTCAACAGATATGTTTTCAGACCAATAGCGCTGTTTCATCTTCCAACTAGAACTGCTGCGTCAAAGTTCCATTTCATTCTCCCTTTGCAAAAAAAAAAGGAGTAGCATTTCATTCTACAGATAGTCATCCTTTATCTGCGGATTCAGCACAGCAGCCATGTATTTTCCTTCTAGACGTAATGACTAGAACTTCATGTAGTGCAGTCAGATTTGTAGAAAGTCTGTGTTGCGTAGCCAGGATGATCTCTCAAACTCCCATGTCAAAAAATTACACGTAGTACTTAAATACGGCTCAAATAATTCTATGTTGGCAAAACAAACACGCCGAGTAGTACTTAAATACGGCTCAAATAATTCTATGTTGGCAAAACAAACACGCCGAGCATCACACATCTGACTAAGTAACCAATTAGTGAAAGTTTCAGGGATCATAAAAGGACAAGTCGCTCCATCAGAATTATACCAGTAAGTGTAACCAGGATTGTCTTAGTTTCCCATGTCCAAAGCATTGCGCGTACTATAGTACGGCTCAAATATTTCTCTGGTGGTAGTACAAACACGCGGAGAGTCGCATGTCTGACTTAGTAGCCAATTAGAGATAGTTTTCAAGATCACAACAGGAGAAGTTGCTCCATCAAAATTATACCCATTAGTGTCTCTTGGGCCGATTCGTTGGAGTCACCCTCACTAATGTAGCAACTTACTGATCTGATTCATTATTGAGCTCCCCCAAAGTCAGAGCAGTAATATCAATCATTAAACTAGCTTGAGCAGAAGCAGGTAATCGTTACATGATACTTATTTTTCAGATAAAGACATGACATAGAATGACACTATGTCACTGAAGTTCATCCTATCGTCATGAGAATTGAGAAAACTATTTTTCTATCTGTGCTAATTCTTCTGTCTAGAAGATAGGGAAAATTACATCAGCATTACGGTTCATTGCGGATTTTCTTTGCTTTGTTATTTGGCAAGCGCATTATTGTTAAAATGGCATCATGGCCCGAATTTTCTTTCTCTGTACTTATCTGATTGCATTATTGTTAATGGCATCGTTTTCTGCTGCTAATGCGTAAAGACATTCACATTTGGATTAGAACGAGTTACCCGTCGCTTTTGCTGACATCTTCTCCGGCGATTAATTTTCTTTTCCTTGATTCTGTGGTGTTTCAGAAGCGAACGCGGTTCGTCGCCATGCCAGACGAGATAATCGCCTGACTATTCCTGCAACAACACCACAGCACCGCAGGCATGTTTCAGATTCAGAGTATGTGAACGTACGGATCTGCAGATGCCAACGTGCCAGCTTCATCAGTCATTTTCTTCCTTACAAGTTATAGATCGACCACAGATTGCCGGCGTCGGAGACACGAGAGGGAGAATGCCGGCGACGGATTCTCCTGCCTCGCTTCTTCAGAGACGGCAAGGAGTGTCGTTTTCTTCTTTTGTATCAGTGCTCTCGTCGCCTCTTCTGTTTCTGTAGTTAGCTGAAGCTTAGAGGAGATGTATGTATATGGAGCTCGACGTCTAAACGTACATAAACTATGTGCATGACGTTGGAGACGGGACCCTGCGTTGCCAACACGTCTACGGGTCGTCTCCAACCTTGCTGCACTGGGTTCTCGCTTGTCGCGTGTGCCATCCGGTCATGAATTTTGTAAATATTTTTGGTTGCAGACAAATAATGAATCGGGCATTCAGACGTGGTTAGTGTTTTATTTGATGAAACATAACCATTGGGAGCTCGGATGTCAGATACGGAAGCAAGGATCGGAAGTCCCGACTGTTCATCATCGTGTAGGGGCATTTTTTCCAACACTTCTTCAGGCCTAGACGGGCGTTACGGTGGTCGGCGAGCCCAGCGCGACCTAGAGTGGTTGGCGAGCCCATCGGCGACATGGGGTGGAGGCGCGGCGGCGGTACACGAAGTAGGCGAGAAAGACCCGGCGGCGTGACGAAGACCATGCGCGGACGGAGGCGACCCGCGCCGAAGGGGCGGTACTGTGGTGGCCTCGGACGTCGATGCGTGGGGGACGGCGAAGGTGACCGCGTGCGGCGACGCCACGGCCCGAGGGGCCGGCGTAGCTGCAGGGCGCGAGTCGGTGCAGCGGCGGGACGCCACCAGCAACGTACGCGCCTCAGAAAGCGCATCGTTGGCTAGCAGCGTGGACCAAAGGCGGCAGCGCTGCGACCCGAAGGGGCGACACAGCGGCAACCCGATGCTCAATCGGTGGTATGCACATGCTCGGGGATGTGCTTGGCGGAGACGTGTGCGGGGTCGGTTGATCAGACCGACGACGGCGCTACACGTGCCATGGCGTGGACTACACGCCGCAGATCGGAGTCGTTGGCGACGTTGTTGGTGATGTCCAGGGCGATGACGACGAAGACGGACCAGCGATGGAGACCACGCGGGCGAGACAGCCTGCTGCGTCGCACGTAGGCGTCTCATGTGTGACCCGTGCGGCCGCGCCGCACGGCTGATGAAGATGGCCGGTGCGAAGTCGACGCCGAGGTTGGAGTAGAGGCGAGTGATGACGGCGACGGTGGGCGAATCAATCCGATCTATGATCGGCAAAACCAAAAAATAAAACGCCGGTCGAGCGATCGGCGACGCAAAAAGAAAACCAACTTATGGTTTGGAAAAATAAATTCGAGGGAAGCGGATCAACGGATCGGCAGACGAACCCTCATACGGGTTGCGCGCCCCCGGAGTAGATCATGGAGATCGACCTCCCCGGGGGCGGCGCGGAAGCTTGGGCGGCGGCTAGGTTAGGATCGGCGCCGCTCTGATACCATGTAGAGCGATAGAGAGGGAGAGAGAGATTGGCGGAATGTGTTGGATGTTGTATTGAGCCTCTCGGGCGAGTATATATAGGGGTACAAGTCTTGGGAGCCAAGAAGACAATCCTAGAGATAAGGCACGAGATGATTACAAATCATATACTACCAAATACACATATACCAAATATATCTCTAACATTTTTGTTTGCTACCGGAACTACTATTGTTTTCGTTATCTCCTGATAATGAAAATCGATCCCATGGTTGGGTGGCTTGGAAAAAAAGAAATTTTTTAGACATAGAATGGCAAAAGTTTTTTTTAATGGGGTAAAAGCTTTGCCCATTCTATCATTAGGTAGAAAGTTTAAAATTTGTTACAACCCGACGGCAGCTCAAAACAATCACCCTCGTGACATGATTGAACCTAATTACTTACCACCCGTCATGCTCCAACGAGCCGCCTCTCCCTTAATCTTGTTTCAAACAACGGTCGGAATTGTGGAAACATTTCGAAAAACTCCCGCGTTTTGCTCATTCCAAATCTCTCAAGAGGTGAACATGATTAGAGATGCAAAGGACTTCCTCTTGGTGACGTTTGTGTAGATGAAGCTAAGCCACCATTTTTTGACTGCCTCGCAATTGCCTCAAGTCGAAGTGTCCACATTGGTGATGCCAAGCCAAGAGATAATAGAGTTCCAAACCAGCAAGGAGTAGCGACATTTGAAGATAAGATGCGGCATGGTTTCGGGATCCCTTTTCAAAGTTGACACACATCGCAATTAGACCACCCACGCTTTTGGAGGCGGTCAGCTGTCCAAACACGGTTCAGAAGTACTCCGTATAAGCTAAGCGAAGAGCTAACACTTCCGCGGGAGCCGAATTCTTGCACACCGCCTCCATCATGTAGGAGTTGATCATACCCTCAAATTGAGCCTTGTAAGATGCCACCGTGTAAGATCCCGATGCGGTGAATTTCCATGTGATGTCATCCGCAGTAGCGTCAATGAGTTTCACCTCATAAACCCTTGTCCTTAACTCCACGAACTCGGTAAGGTGGTTAATTGTGATGCTCGTTGGTCTTGATTTTTGCTATCGAAAACTCTTGGTTGATGTCGTTGTGCACAGTTAAGTTTTTGTGCTTAGAGATTGCAAAGATAGATGGGGCAATGTCCTTTGTGAAATTGCATGGAGCCCCCATGTGTGGTTTTGGTAATTAATGACAATCCTTATGGACTAATGTTTGCATTAAATTATATTTGTAGGTGTTGTCCATAGGCAATGTTTGAACCATATGTTGGCTTCAAGGTTGCAATAAGAAGAAATTGATGAAGGATATCAAGTGTCAAGTATGTCTTGAAGATGAAGATGAAGTGAGCCCTCAAGTTACTTCAAGACATCTACATGATGAAGAAATGAAGTGCAAGTTCAAGATGAGCCAACTCGAAGAGATCATATGCTTGAAGCTTGCCATGAAGAAATGAAGTGCAAGTTCAAGATGAGCCAACTCGAAGAGATCATATGCTTGAAGCTTGCCATGAAGAAATGAAGTGCAAGTTCAAGGTGAGCCATCTCAAAGAGATCATTTGCTTGAAGCATGCTCTCCATATGGTGTTCATGGATATGTGAAGATGCGCCGAAGAAGAATCTCTCCCATGATGGATTATGGGGGAGCAATCCACAAGACTTCGTCAAGCAAGCACAATCAAGAAAGGCGTTCCATCTTGTTGCGGTCAAGATCGTTATCATCGAGCTCAAGTGGAATGCGCAAGTATAAGGTTTTCTCTTGATAGGGTTTCTTTCTTACCGGTCTCATAGTGTAGTTGGAGACCGGTTTATAGTTTAGTTGCCGTACTATCAAGAGGGCTCTCGAGTGAGTAACTCGATCGTATCGTTCGGAGAGAGCTCAAACCTTTGCATCTTTGCATGATCTTTCTTGGTTTTATTTGGATCGTATCCATGTTATGTTTTAGAGCTTGTGCTTATTCTCATGACAAGCTCTAGTTCATCGAAAATGGTTTTTGCATGGGCAACTTGTTGCATTTTCAAGGTTGGAGGTTTTCACCGGTATGTCTTTTTTAGATAGGTCAAACCTTTCATCATTTGTTTCTATCCTACATTGTTGGATTATGATGGTTCCCTGCATGGTCTTGTAGAGCTTGTTCCTAGCTTTAAAACAAGCTCAAGATCATCAAAATCGGAGTCCGGATGCTAAAGTTATGCCCGTTTCAGTTTGATGTTTCTGCCAGTTTTCAGGGGGGCGGATATTCCGGCCCAAGTTTGGGGCGGATAATCCGCCCCCCCGAAAAATCCGGTTTCTGGGAAAATCCGGCCAAATATCCGGGCCCCATCCAGGGGCATGTTTTTTCTGGTCCTTTGCCGTTTTTCGGGCCCCGGATATTTTGCAAATATCCGGCCCGGAAAATCCGGCCTGAGCATTCCCAAACGGTCATATTTCGATGGGAGGGGGTATTTAAGCCCCCCCTTCTTCCTCCTTGGGCTGTTGCTTCTCTCACTCTCTCTCTCGTCCATTGTTGAACTAGAGAAGTTTGCTCTATCTCTCAATCCCTCCATGATTCTTGCCCCCATTTGAGGGAAAAGAGCGAGGAGATCTAGATCTACATTTCTACCAATCAAATCCATCTCTTTGTGAGTGGAATCCTCTAGATCTTGATCTTGGTGTTCTTTGTGAATTCCTTTGT
This sequence comes from Lolium rigidum, assembly GCF_022539505.1. Taxonomy (NCBI): domain Eukaryota; kingdom Viridiplantae; phylum Streptophyta; class Magnoliopsida; order Poales; family Poaceae; genus Lolium; species Lolium rigidum. The sequence goes on along the minus strand of NC_061508.1, from coordinate 69,332,586 downwards.
TCTTCCTCTCTTATTCCCCCCAATAGCTTTTGTAGCTTTGTTGGAATTTGAGAGAGAAGGACTTGAGCATCTTTGTGGTGTTCTTGCCATTGCATTTGGTGCATCGGTTTGAGTTCTCCACGGTGATTCGTGGTGGTGAAAGCAAGAAGGTTATTACTCTTGGGTTCTTGGAACCCTAGACGGATTCTAGACCTTTGTGGTGATTTGTTGGGAGCCTCCAATTAAGTTGTGGATGTGTGCCCCAACCTTTGTGTAAGGCCCGGTTTCCGCCTCGAAGGAAATCCCTTAGTGGAACCGTGACCTAGGCCTTTGTGGCGAGGGTCACCGGAGATTTAGGTGAGGCGCCTTCGTGGCGCTCGGTGTGTGGTGTGAGTACCGCATCTTGGGGTGAGGCCTTTGTGGCGTTGGTGTGCATCGAGCAACCACACCTCAAGGTGAGCCTCTTGTGGCGTTCGGGAGCACTAAGCCACCGCACCTCTCCACCGGAGATTAGCACTCACAAGAGTGTGAACTTCGGGATAAATCATCGTCTCCCGCGTGCCTCGGTTATCTCTATACCCGAGCTCTTTACTTATGCACTTTACCTTGTGATAGCCATCGTGCTTGAAGTTATATATATCTTGCTATCACATACTGATACGTCTCCAACGTATCGATAATTTCTTATGTTCCATGCTACTTTATTGATGATACCTACATGTTTTATGCACATTATATGCCATATTTATGCATTTTCTGGAACTAACCTATTAACAAGGTGCCGAAGAGCCGATTGCTCGTTTTCTCGCTGTTTTTGGTTTCAGAAATCCTAGTAAAGAAATATTCTCGGAATTGGACGAAACTTTCGCCCAGGGTCCTATTTTTGCACGAAGCTTCCAGAAGACCGAAGAGCTAACGAAGTGGGGCCACGAGGCGGCCAGAGGGCAGGGCGGCGCGGCCCAGGCCTTGGCCGCGCCGACCTAGCCTCTGGGCCCCTCGTGTGGCCCCCCGCGTTGACCCTCCGCCTACTTAAAGCCTCCGTCGCGAAACCCCCAGTACCGAGAGCCACGATACGGAAAACCTTCCAGAGCCGCCGCCATCGCGAAATCAAGATTCGGGGGACAGAACTCTCTGTTCCGGCACCCTGCCGGACGGGGAATTGCCCCCGGAGTCGTCTCCACCGCCGTCTCCACCGCCATCTTCACCGCCATCGCTGCCTCCATGATGGGGAGGGAGTAATTCACCCCCGGGGCTGAGGGCTCCGCTGTAGCTATGTGGTTCATCTCTCTCTTTATGTGATCTAGTTGAATATCGTCTATGTGATACTCTAGTGATGTTATTAAAGTACTCTATTCCTCCTCCATGTGTGTAAAGGTGATAGTGTGTGCACCGTGTGAGTACTTGGCGTAGGCTATGATTATGATCTCTTGTAGATTATGAAGTTAATTATTGCTATGATGGTATTGATGTGTATTATTCCTCCTACATATGCATGATGGTGATAGTGTGCATGCTATGTTAGTTCTTGGTGTAATTATGTTGATCTATCTTGCACTCTAAGGTTATTTAAATATGAACATTGCATTGTGGAGCTTGTTAACTCCGGCATTGAGGGTTCGTGTAATCCTACGCAATGCGTTCATCATCCAACAAAAGAGTGTAGAGTAGTCCTATTATGTGATCATTGTTGAGAGTGTCCACTAGTGAAAGCAGGATCCCTAGGCCTTGCTTCCAAGCATCGAATCTCCGTTTGTTTACTTGTTTTGTTGCATGTTTACTCGCTGCCATATTTTATTCAGATTGCTATTACCACTCATATACATCCATATTACTTGTATTTCACTATCTCTTCGCCGAACTAGTGCACCTATACACTCGACAAGTGTATTTGGTGTGTTGGGGACACAAGAGACTTCTTGCTTTGTGATTACGGGGTTGCTTGAGAGGGATATCTTTGACCTCTTCCTCCCTGAGTTCGATAAACCTTGGGTGATCCACTTAAGGGAAACTTGCTGCTGTTCTACAAACCTCTGCACTTGGAGGCCCAACACTGTCTACAAGAATAGAAGCACCCGTAGACATCAAGCACTTTTCTGGCGCCGTTGCCGGGGAGGAAAGGTAAAAGGCACTCATACTTCGGTTCCAGGTAACGATACTTTTCTGGCGCTATTGTGTGTGTGCTCGAAGCTATTTCCTTTAGACTCTGCAATTGCATCTTTTTGTTTCTTGTTTTTATTTTCACTAGTTAGGCATAATGGAAAACAACAAAAAAATTAGTGAGCTTCTTATTCTATTTCCTGATTTAAGACATGGATGGTTTGATGCGAAAATTAAAAAACCTATGGAACCTTATTTACATGATAGTAGCAATGTTATTAGTATGAATGCAATTACTGCTAATGCTATGAAGAAGTCTAAGCTTGGGGAAGCTAGTTTACATAAAAATAATCTTTTTAGCTCCTCCGCTTTGGAAGAAATATTCTGCTCGATAATGCTTTATCTCCCATATGCGATAACTCTAATGATGCTTCGATATTTTAAATCCACCTGCTGAAAGTATTCCGTATAAAATACCTATGAAAATTATTGAACGTGTTATGGATAACCGCTATGAAGGGGATGGAACTGTCCATCCTAGGAATCATTTACTGTTTTTGCATGAATTATGCGGGTTATTCAAGTGTGCAGGTATTTCAATGGATGAAGTTAGAAAGAAATTATTTGATATGTCGCTGTCTGGTAAAGCGGCGCATTGGTATAAACTGCTGAAGGACGGGCGCTCTCTTGATTGGAAGGATATTGTGCCTCTATTTTATTCCAAGTTCTATCCTCCAAGTGAAATTCACAAAGATCGAAACCATATATATAATTTTTGGCCTCATGATGGAGAGAGTATTGCCCAAGCATGGGAGAGATTGAAGACTTTAATGCTCAAATGCCCCAATCATGAGCTTCCAGGTAATATCATCATTGATAACTTCTATGCAAGACTTTCTTTTCAAGATAAACCTTGCTGGATACTACTTGTTCTGGATCATTCACGAGCAATAAAGAAGAGTTTAAAAGGGACCTTCTTGATCGGATTAAGGAGAACGCCGAAGATTGGGAGAACGACAAAGGTAAAGAGTCGGGTATAAACTATGATTATGAATGCATTGAAACTTTTATGAATACTGATAAATTTCGAAATATGAGTGCTACTTATGGTCTTGACTCTCAAGTTGCTGCAAATCTTTATAAAGCCTTTGCTTCTCATTTAGAATTGCCTAAAAAGAATTTTGATAAGTATCATGAACCTTTTAAAGAGGCTTGCATGAAGAATGACATTGTTGTTAATGATTGCAATAAGCATGCTCAAACTCCTAAGAATGCTATTTCCTATAAGCATGTTAATTTTTGTGGAATACATAGACCTTGTGGAATTAATCAAATAGAAGATGAATATTGTATCCATCACGAAATGAAAAAACTAGAAAGTGGTCTAGAGCTCTAGATGATCTTGGAGAAAAAGTGTGTGCCCTCTATCCTTTTATTTGTGAACTTTGCCATAGAGTTGGTCATTTTAATTTTCAATGTTCCTCCAATGATAATTCAAACCCCATGAGTGCTGCAAATTTGTATTGTGATGATGAAATTATTCCTAATCAGCATGATGAACTTACCTTATTTTTAAAGTGTGAAGAGTTGTCAAGAAAAATTTCTTTGTTAAATATTAACGATCTTGATATTGATGATGTCCCGCATGGTTGTCTTTCTTATTGCATTGATAATAGCCATACAAATACTTACATACAAAATATTTTAGAAGATGACACCTTGCCAAAATATGATAGGACCGCTGTTTGTTTTCAACTAATTAATGAAAAGGAGGGATCCTCCCAAGTTTCTTCTATTGTTTCTAAAATAAAATCAGGTTATGCGGACAAGCCACCATTCAAGCCTCTTCCTCCTAAAGAGGGGAACGAGGAGAAGGAGAAGAAGAAGAAGGGAACGAAGAAGAAGAAGAAGAAGAAGAAGGAGAATAAAAAGAAAGAGGTAACGGCGTATCCCCGCGTGAATGAGATAACGCTAGGTAACCGTAAGTATGTTGCTCCTAATGATTATTATGATAATGAATCTGAGTACGATGATCTTCCTATACCCTTTACCCATATTAGTGATCATGATTTGGATGAGCACACTACCTTTGATATTGGAAATCTCTTTGGTACTGATTATGAAAGTAATGATGATAGCATTATTCATGTCCCCTTAAACGATGATATTGAAAGTCCTAAGCTTGGGGATGATGTGCTTGAAGATCCTATATTTGAGACTTCTACTTTTAGTGAAAATGACGATATTACATATTCTGGTTTAGATAATTGCTATAGAGATGTATATGACACATGTTACAATTATCCTTATGAAACTTGTCATAGTTATGATGGGCTTGCTAAAAACCATTCCCTTAGTATGCAACTTGTTTACCATGTTCAAATTCTTGATAATAATCTTGCTCCAATTACTATTAATGGGAATAACTCTTCTTATGCCAAAATTAATGATACTTCTATGCATATGAACCATGATAAGAATGTTTTAAGTGACGGGTATATTGTGGATTTCATCAACGATGCTACTGAAAGTTATTATGAGAGAGGGAAATATGGTTATATGCATCTTAATAATATTAAGTTTCCCCTCTTTATGTTGAGAATCTTTAAGTTACTCGTGTTTTATCCTCTTATGCTTGCCACTTTGCTCTTCATGAATTTATTTGTGTATAAGATTCTTTTGCATAGGAAGCATGTTAGGCTCAAATGTGTTTTGAATTGCCTCTTGAAGCTCTCTTTTGCTTCAAATACTATTTCTTGCGGGTGCATCACCAAAATTGCTGAGCCCATCTTAATGGCTATAAAGAAAGAACTTCTTGGGAGATAACCCATGTGTTATTTTGCTACAGTACTTTGTTTTATATTTGTGTCTTGGAAGTTGTTTACTACTGTAGCAACCTCTCCTTATCATGTTTTTGTGCCAAGTAAAGTTTCTATGTCAAAGTTGATGTTATATTTGGGATCGCTGCGCAGAAACAGCATTGCTGTCTGTCACGAATCTGGGCATAGTTCTCTGTAGAAAACTCGAAAAAATCTGCCAATTTACGAGCGTGATCCTCAGATATGTACGCAACTTTCATTAGTTTTGAGTTTTTCCATTTGAGCAAGTCTGGTGCCATCTTTAAATTCGTCTTTACGGACTGTTCTGTTTTTGACAGATTCTGCCTTTTATTTCGCATTGCCTCTTTTGCTATGTTGGATTTATTTCTTTGATCCATTAATGTCCAGTAGCATTATGCAATGTCCAGAAGTGAAAATAATGATTGTGTCACCTCTGAACATGTGAATTTTGATTGTGCACTAACCCTCTAATGAGTTTGCTTGAAGTTTGGTGTGAAGGAAGTTTTCAAGGGTCAATAGAAGAGGGTGATATAATGTGATCGAGAAGAGTGAAAGGTCTAAGCTTGGGGATGCCCCGGTGGTTCATCCCTGCATATTTTAAGAAGACTCAAGCATCTAAGCTTGGGGATGCCCAAGGCATCCCCTTCTTCATCGACAACTTATCAGGTTTCTTCTAGTGAAACTATATTTTTATTCGGTCACATCTTATGTACTTTACTTGGAGCGTCTGTGTGTGCTTTTATTTTTTTGTTTTGTTATCTTAGTTCTCTGAATAAGTTCATCCTTGTGTGGGAGAGAGACACGCTCCGCTGGTTCGTATGAACACATGTGTTCTTAGCTCATAATATTCATGGCGAAGTTTCCTCTTCGTTAAATTGTTATATGGTTGGAATTGGAAAATGCTACATGTAGTAATTGGTAAAATGTCTTGGATAATGTGATACTTGGCAATTGTTGTGCTCATGTTTAAGCTCTTGCATCATATACTTTGCACCCATTAATGAAGAAATACATAGAGCTTGCTAAAATTTGGTTTGCATATTTGGTCTCTCTAAGGTCTAGATAATATCTAGTATTGAGTTTTGAACAACAAGGAAGACAGTGTAGAGTCTTATAATGTTTACAATGTGTCTTTTATGTAAGTTTTGCTGCACTTGTTCATCCTTGAGTTTGCTTCAAATAACCTTGCTAGCCTAAACCTTGTATCGAGAGGGAATACTTCTCATGCATCCAAAATCCTTGAGCCAACTACTATGCCATTTGTGTCCACCATACCTACCTACTACATGGTATTTCTCCGCCATTCCAAAGTAAATTGCTTGAGTGCTACCTTTAAAATTCCATCATTCACCTTTGCAATATATAGCTCATGGGACAAAATAGCCTTAAAAACTATCGTAGTATTGAATATGTACTTATGCACTTTATATTTTATTAAGTTGCTTGTTGTGCGATAACCATGTTTCAGGGAACGCCATCAACTATTGTTGAATATCATGTGAGTTGCTATGCATGTCCGTCTTGTCCGAAGGTCTATCATTTTAGTGGTTGGAGCATGCAAAATTGTTAGAGAAGAACATTGGGCCGCTAACTAAAGCCATGAACCATGGTTGAAGTTTCAGTTTTGGACATATATCCTCAATCTCATATGAGAATAATAACTTTGCTACATGCTTATGCATTTAAGAGGAGTCCATTATCTCGTTGTCCATGTTGTCCCGGTATGGATGTCTAAGTTGAGAATAATCAAAAGCGAGAAATCCAAAATGCGAGCTTTCTCCTTAGACCTTTGTACAGGCGGCATGGAGGTACCCCTTTGTGACACTTGGTTGAAACATGGCATGCAAAGACCCGGTAGTCCAAGCTAAGTAGGACGAGGTGCGGACACTATTAGTATACTATGCATGAGGCTTGCAACTTGTAAGATATAATTTTCATAACTCATATGCTTTATTACTACCGTTGACAAAATTGTTTCATGTTTTCAAAATAAAAGCTCTAGCACAAATACAGCAATCGATGCTTTCCTCTTGAAGGACCATTCTTTTATTTTTATTGTTGAGTCAGTTTACCTATCTCCTTCCACCTTAAGAAGCAAACACTTGTGTGAACTATGCATTGATTCCTACATACTTGCATATTGCACTTGTTATACTACTTTATGTTGACAATTATCCATGAGATATACATGTTATAAGTTGAAAGCAACCGCTGAAACTTAATCTTCCTTTGTGTTGCTTCAACACCTCTACTTTGATTTATTGCTTTATGAGTTAACTCTTATGCAAGACTTATTGATGCTTGTCTTGAAGTACTATTCATGAAAAGTCTTTGCTTTATGATTCATTTGTTTACTCATGTCATTACCTTTGCTTTGATCGCTGCATTCATTACATATGTTTACAAATAGTATGATCAAGATTATGATGGCATGTCACTTCAGAAATTATCTTTGTTATCGTTTTACCTCGCTCGGGACGAGCGGAACTAAGCTTGGGGATGCTGATACGTCTCCAACGTATCGATAATTTCTTATGTTCCATGCTACTTTATTGATGATACCTACATGTTTTATGCACATTATATGCCATATTTATGCATTTTCCGGAACTAACCTATTAACAAGATGCCGAAGAGCCGCTTGCTCGTTTTCTCGCTGTTTTTGGTTTCAGAAATCCTAGTAAAGAAATATTCTCGGAATTGGACGAAACTTTCGCCCGGGGTCCTATTTTTGCACGAAGCTTCCGGAAGACCGAAGAGCTAACGAAGTGGGGCCACGAGGCGGCCGCAGGGCAGGGCGGCGCGGCCCGGGCCTTGGCCGCGCCGACCTAGCCTCCGGGCCCCTCGTGGCCCCCCGCGTTGACCCTCCGCCTACTTAAAGCCTCCGTCGCGAAACCCCCGCACCGAGAGCCACGATACGGAAAACCTTACGGAGCCGCCGCCATCGCGAAATCAAGATTCGGGGGACAGAACTCTCCGTTCCGGCACCCTGCCGGACGGGGAATTGCCCCGGAGTCGTCTCCACCGCCGTCTCCACCGCCATCTTCACCGCCATCGCTGCCTCCATGATGGGGAGGGAGTAATTCACCCCGGGGCTGAGGGCTCCGCTGTAGCTATGTGGTTCATCTCTCTCTTTATGTGATCTAGTTGAATATCGTCTATGTGATACTCTAGTGATGTTATTAAAGTACTCTATTCCTCCTCCATGTGTGTAAAGGTGATAGTGTGTGCACCGTGTGAGTACTTGGCGTAGGCTATGATTATGATCTCTTGTAGATTATGAAGTTAATTATTGCTATGATGGTATTGATGTGTATTATTCCTCCTACATATGCATGATGGTGATAGTGTGCATGCTATGTTAGTTCTTGGTGTAATTATGTTGATCTATCTTGCACTCTAAGGTTATTTAAATATGAACATTGCATTGTGGAGCTTGTTAACTCCGGCATTGAGGGTTCGTGTAATCCTACGCAATGCGTTCATCATCCAACAAAAGAGTGTAGAGTAGTCCTATTATGTGATCATTGTTGAGAGTGTCCACTAGTGAAAGCAGGATCCCTAGGCCTTGCTTCCAAGCATCGAATCTCCGTTTGTTTACTCGTTTTGTTGCATGTTTACTCGCTGCCATATTTTATTCAGATTGCTATTACCACTCATATACATCCATATTACTTGTATTTCACTATCTCTTCGCCGAACTAGTGCACCTATACACCTGACAAGTGTATTTGGTGTGTTGGGGACACAAGAGACTTCTTGCTTTGTGATTACAGGGTTGCTTGAGAGGGATATCTTTGACCTCTTCCTCCCTGAGTTCGATAAACCTTGGGTGATCCACTTAAGGGAAACTTGCTGCTGTTCTACAAACCTCTGCACTTGGAGGCCCAACACTGTCTACAAGAATAGAAGCACCCGTAGACATCACATACTTGCTTGTATTGCTTAGCATAAGTTGTTGGTGCACATAGGTGAAACATTGATTAGAATAAGTTGTTGGTGCACATAGGTGAACCATAGTATATAGGCTTTGGGCTTGACAAAGTAAACGCTAGTTTTATTCCGCATTTGTTAAGCCCATCTCGTAAAAGTTTTAAACCGCCTATTCACCCCCCCCCCTCTAGGCGACATCCGTGTCCTTTCAATTGGTATCAGAGCAAGGTCTCTCATTCTTAGGCTTCACCGCCTTGAGAGTAAAGATGTCGGTTAGGGGATTAGCGCACAATAACTTGTTTATATTTGATGGCACAAATTATGATCTATGGAAAATGTATGTGCTTAATATTTTGCGGGGTATGTCCCCGGACATGGAGCGATTTCTTGACATGGGTTTTTCTTCTCCTAAGGATCCTCAAAATTTATCTCTTGAGGAGGAGAAAAACTCTTGCCTCGATGCTCTTGCTTCTCATGTGTTTTCCATTGTTGTGAGCAATGTAGTTACTTCTTCAATCATGCCTTTTGGGAGCGCTCATGAATTATGGACAAAGCTTCAAGATAAATATGATGTGTCCAAGATTATTAAGGATGATTGTATTGCTTCCACTTCCGGCTGTGATGAGTCCTCATCTTCATCCACTTCACCAATGTGTGGCAAGACACAAGTTAATGATATGGTGAGTGGTGATGAAAATTGCAATGTTCATATTGACCTTACTATTGATGATTCTTCATCTCTATCTCATTGCAATGCTTCATCTATGGACATAAACACATATAGCACTATAAATCATCTACATGCTTGTGTTGATAGTCCTTGCATATCATGTGTAAGTTTGTTGAATAAATCTCAAGATGATATGCTTTCTTTGTCTTGTGGCCATGATAAAAATGCTTCTATTTCCTCTAGTTGTTATGTGACTAACAATGTAGAGGAACCAAAAATTCTATTGTTCAAGACAAGATCTTGAAAGGAGCCTCAAGTAACTCCTCATCTTTATCTCACGATCCTCATATATGCCTTATGGCCAAGGGTTCCACGGTACCTCCTACCATGGTACCTAATATTTCTCGTGGTGATAAGGATGAGGATGAATATGAAGAAGATGATTGGGTTGTCTCTCTACGCGATAAGGGTAAGAGTGTTTCAAGGTTCTTTACAAAGATAAAATTGCTAGCTCTCACTTCTTTGAAATCTTGACTACCTCTATTGAGAGCCAAAAACTTATTTGGATGCATGAGAACACCATTGTTAAAAAGGGTGCTCTTGAACGTGAGTATGCCAATGATGTAGCATCATTAAAGAATGAACTTGAAGAAGAACAAACCACCAAGGAAGCCCTTCAGGAGACCTTTGCTCTAGAATTGTCTAGAGAAAAGGAAAACCATGATAGAGCTCTTGAAATGGCAAATGAACTAAAGCTAAAAAATGATAAGCTTGTGTTTGTTAATGCTAAACTCCTTGAGGATTTTGAGCAACTCAAAAAGGGCTCAAGGGTCATTGAGAGTGCGCTCACCAAACTCACCGAGTCGCATGAGCAACTCCAAGCTTCTTATTTAAAAGAGCATGCTATGTTACCGACTCTTCTTGATATGTCTTGTGATGATGCTTGTGCTACTAACTCTACTTCCTGTGAAGCATCTATCTTGAAGGAGAATGTTGAGCTAAGGGCTCAACTTGAATTGCTAACTTGCAATTATGGGAAATTGGAAGAAATCATGGAAAGCTTTCTAGCTCCCATGAGGATCTTCTAGCCTCTCATGATAGGCTAAAGTTAGCTCATGAGGCTATCATATCAAAGGCAACACCTTGTGAGCCTCATGTGGATACTAGCACTACTACCCAAAATTCTATATTGCCATGTGCTAGTCCTAGTAATTCATCCACTCATAGTATTGCTAAATCTTGTGATGAATTATCTTCCTTGCCTTGTTGCTCTAACAATAATGGTTCTACTTCCTCTAGTACTTGTGTTGTTACTAACCATGTAGAGGAAATCAAAGAGCTCAAGGCCCAAGTCACTTCTTTGAAGAACGATTTGGTAAAGGGTCATGAAGGGAAATGCAAACTTGACACAATGTTGAGTATGCAACAATCCCCCAATGACAAGCATGGACTTGGATTCAAATCCAACAACAAGAACAAGTCCAAGAACAACAACAAGAAGAAGGGCCAAGTACAAGTCAAAGACCCGGCCAAGATTGTTTGCTTCAAGTGCAATATTGAAGGGCACCATGTTAGATCTTGCCCTTTGAAGCAAAAAAAGGAAGCGGCCTCAAGCTCAAACTCATATTCAACCTCAAGTTGAAGAAATACCACTTCCCAAGAAGAAACAAGCCAATGCTCCCATTGTGGAGAAATCTAGTGAGAAGAAGGAGAAGAAAAGAACTTGCTACATATTCCGTGAGAAGGGCCACATCTCCTCCTTGTGCACTATTTGTACCTCATCCAACTCTATCACCATTGATGATGTTTATTCTCTTCGTAAGGATGAGGGTGGCAATGTGTTTGCCAAATATATTGGTGCTCAAAGTGGTGTCAAGAAAAGAACCATTTGGGTTGCCAAGCCTATTGTGACTAACCTCTTAGGACCCAACTTAGTTGGGGACCAACAATCCAAAATTTGATCAATAGGTGCTTGTTGGAGGGCATTGGAGACTTGGCTACATCATGAAGAATTAAGGGATCTTCATCATTTATATTATCTCAAGCCAAGTCTTTTGGTTATCTTGTTTCTATCATGTATTCAATGTTCCTCCTTGCGGTAACATGTTCTCAACGCACTTATATTGAAAGTTACTCGCCCCTTTGCATGTGTTAGTTTTGTTCCTAGCATGTGTTTGTATATGTTGTGCTTCCTACTTGCTTTTCTTGAGAAATCAAGTATATGTATGTTGGGTTGCACACCGTGTACTTGTGTTTTTGTTGGAGCCTCTTTGCATCTTGTTGTATCTTATATGGCTCTTATGAGAGATTAATGGACTATCCCGTTTTGGGGGAGTGATATTCCTTTGGGAATTTCATGATCCTAACAATGTGTGTACATGAGGAATATCACTTAGAATTGATATTGCAAGATTATCTAGTCTCTATGTGGTATGTCATCTTCATGAGAAATTCAAATTCCAATGTCCATTAATATCTCTAGTTGGATCTTATTTGCCTCTTATGAAAATAAATTCTTTATCACATTATGGGGGAGTAATAAGCTTTGTGCATATTACAAGCCTAGGAAATGTGAACATTTGAGGCTGTGTCACATAGAATTGATATTGTAAATTATCTCTCATATGTGGCATGTTTTCTCAAACAAGTTCCAATTTGCTTAAATGGATTCATTACTAATATCTTTGTGGATCTTATTTGTGAAAGTTTTTCTTGGCATGGTTTTTCACAATGTGTCCCTCAATACATTTTTGGAAAACCATATGCTTCAAGTCATACTATTAATTGCTTTGCATGTTGGTATGAATACTATTAATTGCTTTGCATGTTGGTATGAATACTATTAATTGCTTTGCATGTTGGTATGAATACTATTAATTGTTTTGCATGTTGGTATGACTAATTGAAGCTATCAAGAAACTCTCTTTGCATGATGGTTAACTCTTATCTTTTACCATATGCTTTATTTGGTGTAAATATGATCTTACATATACTTACAAACTACCACCGGGAAATATTTCCTAATACCTCTTGTCCTAGGACAATTGGCAATCTATTATGAGGTAGAAATTTATTGATCATATTTACATTGGCTCTTGTGTTAAATTGTCTTATTTATTGCCATGAATGTGTTGTGCTTTGACTCCCATGTGTCTTCCTTGCATCTTATGGATCTAATTTGTCTATTCAAACTTTCTTAGCATTTTAGTAGATATAGGTAGCGTGATGATCCTAGATTTGTGCTTTGTATTCATATGCAAAATCATATATAATGCACTAATCTTGGGGGAGCTCTCATATATTTGTTAGAATGCTTAACATCTCTTGATCATTATCAAAAATTTGGTTTTGGGAGACATAATTTTTTTTGGTACTTTATGCCATCATAAAAAGTTTCGAGGGTTTGGTTTATTTGTTGGAACCTTGCTCTCTTGGGAGTTGGTTATCTCATTCATTTGTGTTTAGGTTTAATTAGCTTCTTATAATGAGATAAGTCTTTGGGGTCAATCTTGTGTTGATTTGATTCTTTGATATAATTTGGACAACCATTGTCTCTTGATTTATTTGGTGTTTTGTCCAGATTGTATCTTCCTTTGGTTCTTGAAAGTATTGTGCATGCATATTTAATATATGTATATCTTATGGCATGTGTTACTTTCTTTAATCCAATATATAGGGTAAACTCCATCAAATCCTAATTTGGCTAAGATGTGCACGAAATTCAATTTTATATCTATATGCACATAGTATTGTGGAGTTTGTCCTATATGTTGTAGTGTGTCTAACTACTTTGGACCCAATTAGTTTGGGGACCTTTTTGTACTTACCTTTGTGTTAGGTACAATGGATATGCATTGGATGCTTGTCTCACTCTTGGGGAGAAGTGGTGACTCAATGGTAACTTGAGGCAAGCTAGGATGGTCAACGAACACATATCTACTACATCCTCACCAATGCTATCTCGGTAACAAGTATCTTCTCATGCATATTTTTCTAGCATCCAACAATGTGGTTGCATCTTGGCATGAATCTCTTGATTTGCAAATGTTGTGCTTCTTGCTAAAGTCTTAACGAAACCTCTTTATTGCGAATGTGAGTAATTTGAGATGAGTACATATGTTGGGAAGTATATAAAATCATGCTCATGATTCACCCATCCCATCTATGCCTATCTAGCAATTTTATTGCATATCAATTCCTCAAGCCTCTCACATGTGCAATATCGATGAAAGTGCAAATTGGGTTATTTCTTTTAGTATCCTCGTTTGTGATACTTGTTGCCTTTCTCAATGCATCCCAACTATCTTCTATCCCTTGTTGATATTTGTGATGTATTTTAGATGTTTGTGGTTGAAGTTCATGAATGTACAATAAGATAAAATTGAGCCTTTGGCATGCTATTAAGCAAAAAAATCTTATTTGTATATTGCATGACTTCCTCTTGGATATCATTCTTTATTTCTTATGTATCTATTTTGTGTGTGCATGTTTCTTTGTGGATAAATATCTTTGTGATATTGCTCACTTAGAGAAACTTATACACATAAGAGATGATACATCTCCTTTTGATATCTTATTTTTTTGCGTGTTGATTGGTCATGCTAAGCAATATAATTCATTGAAGACTATGATGATGCTTTTTGCTCATCCTTGTAATAGTCTTATAATATGTTTTATCATGCCTTTCACATATCCTCTTGGTTGAGCCTTTTATTATGGTGCCTCCTACTTGTTGCTCAACCATTTGTTTGTTGCAAGTGTTAAGCTTAATTTTCTATCTATGATCTATTGCAAATGTTTGTGTTTTAAATGGTAATGAGGGAGTAAGGATTCCATGTTATGCATATTGTATTCAAATGCAACATTTTAATTTATGCATGTACCTTGGGGAGCTTCCTCATTCTAGTTAAGGCACTATTTTGTGGTGATCATTAGAGTTTGATTCACTTGGTATCTTTTGTTTTGATTGATATTATGGGAGTGATGATTCCATGTTTGTGCACTTTATTCTCCAATGCAATTTGTCTAGTTTTGTGCACTTGATATTATCATAATATCTATCTTTCTTTTGGTATCTTCTTTGTGGTTCATTTGGTTGCTTTTTTCATTTGTTGAAGCTTGTTGACTTTGTTATCTTTTTGCAATCTTTGATCCTATCTATGGTGTGATTCCTTCCGAATATTCGTTATTGGATATGTGCATTTGATTCCACTCAAATTATGAGAACTGCACACGCTATGGAGGAACTCTCACTATATTGGCCTTCTAAATTTTTCACCCATTTCGGCAATTGGTGCCAATGGGGGAGAAGTTTGGAGGGTTTAAGGGAATTTGGTTATGTCTTTGCTTTGTGCTTAAGCATGTGCCTTTATTGCATTGCATCTTGTTTCTTTGCATAGTTGAATATTTAGAGGAAACTCCACTAGGCTTTGAATGCCAATATATGCAATGAAAGTCAAGATCATTCACACATGCATATATTATGGGGGAGTTTGCTCTATATATTCAACTTGTTTGTTACTTAAATTCCTTACATAAACCCTCTCAAAGAGATTGTCATCAATTACCAAAATGGGGGAGATTGAAAGTGCACGGAGCCCCCATGTGTGGTTTTGGTAATTAATGACAATCCCTATGAACTAATGTTTGCATTAAGTTATATTTGTAGGTGTTGTCCATAGTCAATGTTTGAACCATATGTTGGCTTCAAGGTTGCAATAAGAAGAAATTGATGAAGTATATCAAGTGTCAAGTATGTCTTGAAGATGAAGATGAAGTGAGCCCTCAAGTTACTTCAAGACATCTACATTATGAAGAAATGAAGTGCAAGTTCAAGATGAGCCAACTCGAAGAGATCATATGCTTGAAGCTTGCCATGAAGAAATGAAGTGCAAGTTCAAGATGAGCCAACTCGAAGAGATCATATGCTTGAAGCTTGCCATGAAGAAATGAAGTGCAAGTTCAAGGTGAGCCATCTCAAAGAGATCATTTGCTTGAAGCATGCTCTCCATATGGTGTTCATGGATATGTGAAGATGCGCCGAAGAAGAAGCTCTCCCATGATGGATTATGGGGAAGCAATCCACAAGACTTCGTCAAGCAAGCACAATCAAGAAAGGCGTTCCATCTTGTTGCGGTCAAGATCGTTATCATCGAGCTCAAGTGGAATGCGCAAGTATAAGGTTTGCTCTTGATAGAGTTTCTTTCTTACCGGTCTCATAGTGTAGTTAGAGACCGGTTTATAGTTTAGTTGCCGTACTATCAAGAGGGCTCTCGAGTGAGTAACTCGATCGTATCGTTCGGAGAGAGCTCAAACCTTTGCATCCTTGCATGATCTTTCTTGGTTTTATTTGGATCGTATCCATGTTATGTTTTAGAGCTTGTGCTTATTCTCATGACAAGCTCTAGTTCATCGAAAATGGTTTTTGCATGGGCAACTTGTTGCATTTTCAAGGTTGGAGGTTTTCACCGGTATGTCTTTTTTAGATAGGTCAAACCTTTCATCATTTGTTTCTATCCTACATTGTTGGATTATGATGGTTCCCTGCATGGTCGTGTAGACCTTGTTCCTAGCTTTCAAACAAGCTCAAGATCATCAAAATCGGAGTCCGGATGCTAAAGTTATGCCCGTTTCAGTTTGATGTTTCTGCCAGTTTTCAGGGGGGGCGGATATTCCGGCCCAAGTTTGGGGCAGATAATCCGCCCCCCCCCCCGAAAAATCCGGTTTCTGGGAAAATCCGGCCAAATATCCGGCCCCCATCCAGGGGCATGTTTTTTCTGGTCCTTTGCCGTTTTTCGGGGCCCGGATATTTTGCAAATATCTGGCCCGGAAAATCCGGCCTGAGCATTCCCAAACGGTCATATTTCGATGGGAGGGGGTATTTAAGCCCCCCTTCTTCCTCCTTGGGTTGTTGCTTCTCTCACTCTCTCTCTCCTCCATTGTTGAACTAGAGAAACTTGCTCTATCTCTCAATCCCTCCATGATTCTTGCCCCCATTTGAGGGAAAAGAGAGAGGAGATCTAGATCTATATTTTTACCAATCAAATCCATCTCTTTGTGAGTGGAATCCTCTAGATCTTGATCTTGGTGTTCTTTGTGAATTCCTTTGTTCTTCCTCTCTTATTCCCCCAATAGCTTTTGTAGCTTTTTTGGAATTTGAGAGAGAAGGACTTGAGCATCTTTGTGGTGTTCTTGCCATTGCATTTGGTGCATCGGTTTGAGTTCTCCACGGTGATTCGTGGTGGTGAAAGCAAGAAGGTTATTACTCTTGGGTTCTTGGAACCCTAGACGGATTCTAGACCTTTGTGGTGATTTGTTGGGAGCCTCCAATTAAGTTGTGGATGTGTGCCCCAACCTTTGTGTAAGGCCCGGTTTCCGCCTCGAAGGAAATCCCTTAGTGGAACCGTGACCTAGGCCTTTGTGGCGAGGGTCACCGGAGATTTAGGTGAGGCGCCTTCGTGGCGCTCGGTGTGTGGTGTGAGTACCGCATCTTGGGGTGAGGCCTTTGTGGCGTTGGTGTGCATCGAGCAACCACACCTCAAGGTGAGCCTCTTGTGGCGTTCGGGAGCACTAAGCCACCGCACCTCTCCACCGGAGATTAGCACTCACAAGAGTGTGAACTTCGGGATAGATCATCGTCTCCCACGTGCCTCGGTTATCTCTATACCCGAGCTCTTTACTTATGCACTTTACCTTGTGATAACCATCGTGCTTGAAGTTATATATATCTTGCTATCACATACTTACTTGTATTGCTTAGCATAAGTTGTTGGTGCACATAGGTGAACCATTGCTTAGAATAAGTTGTTGGTGCACATAGGTGAACCATAGTATATAGGCTTTGGGCTTGACAAAGTAAATGCTAGTTTTATTCCGCATTTGTTAAGCCCATCTCGTAAAAGTTTTAAACCGCCTATTCACCCCCCCTCTAGGCGACATCCGTGTCCTTTCACTTTGGTTTTCTCCCTTGAAGACAAGGCGTATGCCAAAAGCTTGCAATACACCCATCGTCGATGGTGATGGTGGTGCCGCATAGAAAAGATCCATATCCGCTTCGCCGCATGAGTGATCATTCCCAATCCATGGCTTATTAACCTTGCATTGCCCCCCCCCCCCCCCCCCCCAAAAACCTTGTTTGTGCCCACCCAACGGAAATATCACTCAAGATTATTGATCGATTCAAAGCCTCGGGCGCAACGACA
The DNA here is from genome assembly GCF_022539505.1 of Lolium rigidum. NCBI lineage: Eukaryota > Viridiplantae > Streptophyta > Magnoliopsida > Poales > Poaceae > Lolium > Lolium rigidum. The sequence continues at coordinate 69,314,866 of NC_061508.1, read as the reverse complement.
AGCGTTGTGATGCTAAAAATATTTTGCAAGGTAATCACCGCTTTGACAAGGATGCCTCTCCTGGTGGCGGCGATGTTCTTCCCATGCCAAGGAACGAGCTTAGAGGCTACGTTGTCAAGAAGAGGTTGTGCATCAATATTCTGAATGCTTATTGTAGACAAAGGCAAGCCAATGTATTTGATTGGGAGCTTGAGCGTTGGACTAGTATTTCATACTTTGAGAGGTATGTCATTTGTTTTAAAATTCGTACCTATTTAGTTCATGTGTTGCAGGAGAACAAATGGAGACAACAGAACTAACAAACCTTACCAGTATTGCAGGATGTCAACTTCCTTTTCAGTTAATTATTTCAGCTTCTACTTAAAAGAGACGCAACAAAAACATGACTCCCCTAAAAAAATTGAATGGCAAAACACACACACAAAAAAATTATTCCGACCGTTTGGTCTGGAGGGAGCGGCGCGAAACTCTTTTCTGTGTTGACACCAAGTGACAGCTGATCCATGGTGAAGTCAAAAGAAGATAATATCATGAAGGCCGGATTGGAGGACTAGCTAATGAAGGTTCAAGTCTTTGCGCTGTTAAGGGGCTTGCTTGGTGTTCCGTACTTCGCAGCAGCAGTGGTATGGAAGTGGGGGCGGCAGCACATGTGAAGGTCAGAGTCTTACCTTCAGGGTGAAAGCTCAAGGTCTGGCCTTAACTGGTTGTGTCTGGCAATGTCCTTGTTGACGGCATTGTTTTGAGAGCGAATACTATCTTCAGGGTGAAAACCTAAGATCTTTGATCGGGCGACGACGACGCTGGTACACCGTTTTCTTCTTGGAAGCGTCGTTTTTTAAGAGTCTGATTTTTAGGTGTTGTCTTGGTGGTGGTTGTATTACTGCTGCTAGGGCATGATCTGTAGTGGGACTTTTATTTCTTAGTTTTATTTTTCTATTTTTTTAGTTGTGTGTATCCATAATGTTTTAGGGTATTGCGTTGTTGCAGATGCTGGATGTAATTGGTATCCTTTGATATTAATATATTACCTTTATCAAAAAGTGAAAAAAAATAACTACATTACTCATGTAGCTTCATCAAACTTAGCGTCTCTCAGCGAGTGTTTGCTCCTATGAAAACATATAAAATAGACCACTAACTATTTGTTTGAAAAAGAAAAAACATGAAGACATAAATACATGATATGGAGAAAAGAAGTATTACATTCGTTCTATAATAGAAGGCGTTTACAATTTAGGGCATCTCCAGCGGCGCGACGCATTTTATTGTCGACGCGCGTCCGTTTGCGTCGCGCCGCAGACGCTGAAATGACCGTTTTTGTCCGCGCGTCCGTTTGCGTCTGGAGGTGGCTCTAGCGACCCGACGCATTTTTTGTTTTTGTTTTTTTTCTCTTTTCCATTTGAACATAGTTCGAAATATTACATATTGGCAGATTATTTTACACAAACTAATACATAGTTTGGAACATGGTTTACACAAACTAATACATAGTTTGAACCATGGTTGACACAAATAAAACATTTTAAAAATAGAAACCAGTTGTGTTGATTTCCGTTTGTTCCCTGCCAAGAAAGAACATTCGAGGGCACACTCAGTCACCCAAACTGGAAAATCCAGCGGGAGACGGTGCCCTTGTTGGTTCTACCGAGGAAGAACAGACAGAAACCTCCACTACTGGCTTCGTCTGGCCCATAGCCAGATTCGCTGCAAAGAAAGAACACTCTAAGTTCTAACTATCGGTGTCCGAGCCGGATTCGCCGGTGTGGTAGTGCATGCGGCAGGCTGTGTCGTCGAACACCCTGACGATCATCTCGCCGTCCCCCTCGTAGAGGAAGGTGAGCTGGCAGCCGGGCTCAAACGCGAGGTCACGGGCGAACTAGTCCCACCCCGTGTGCAAGTACATCTTGCCCTGCCCGTTGAACAAGACTTCCACGGTCCAGCGGCAGAAGTTGCAGTTGGCCTCCCGTTGCTGCAAATGCGCCGGCTCGACGCCATCGACGAACTCGACGAACTTGTCCGGGAGCCGCTTGATGCCGAGTGGGTCGTCGTCGATGCGGAGGAGGAAGTTGAAGCAGCGGTCCTCCTGCGAAGACGAGGAGGGCGCAGGCGACGGCGAGCGTGCGGCCGTAGCTGCTCCACCACGGCGGCCCCTGCCCCTGCCCCGGGGGCGCCCAGGGCCGCGGCCTCGACTGCCTCACCGGCCACCAGGACCCGCCATGGACTTCCTCGCGGGCCTGGCTGCGTCGCAGGAACATCTAGGCGGCGCTACGGTGGAGCTTTATGGCGCCTAGTGTTTCTTTGGAGGAGTGGATGAGGTAGAAGAACGTGCGCCCCATTTATATAGGCCGGAGGCAGGCGGTGGCCGCGGGACTCGTGGCGTCGCCATTAACGTGGTTGGCGGAGGTAGGCTGCGGCCGCTCGGCAGCCGAGGCATCGCTATTAACATGGCGTAGACTGCCGAAGCGATGCAGCGGCGCCAGTCGCTCGCGCGTTTGAGAAGACGCATCGACGCAGGGTCGCTATCAGGCGGGCCTGACGAAACGTCCACCAGACGCGAGCGGACACTTTGCGCGTCCGCAGAGACGCATCCGAGGCGCATATTTGGGCCAGATTTGTGTCTCCGCGAACGGCCCAGTCACTTTGCGTCGCCCCGCTGGAGGTGGTGTCAGACGCATTTCCGGTCACGGCGGATGAAAACGGTTGCTCAGCGTCCGTTTGCGTCGCGCCGCTGGAGATGCCCTTATGTGTACACCGTCTCATATGGTCAGCTTCTCTCGCATCTAGTCGGTGAGGTGTCGGAGGTGGGTTTGAATGACGATGCATTGGGTTCATGTTTTGAACTTCACGCAACGGAACGTAAATCCAAAACCTCCTCCATTAAGCGAAATGCTTAGCCAAATAAAAAGGCTAAAGTGAATAAATCTTTGATAGTTTCTAAATGAATGGCAGGTTTAAGAATAGTAGAGGTCTTAAAGACTTGGCTAAACATCTATACATTGCTGAAAGCATTAAGGAACATGTCCTAGATTTTGTCGCTATTTCTGAGACGGGTAAGAGGAACTACTCAACAATTTTTCTAAATCGCCTTTCAGGTGGGGAAGACTTTGTTTGGGTATCCCGCCCGCCTCATGGTCGTTCTTGTGGTCTTCTAGTTGGAGTCCGAGCGTCGACTATGGAGATATTAGATAATTCTGGAGGTGATTTCCACATAAAACTTCACATACGGAATAAATCTGATAACTTCATTTCGACCTTGGTATCCATCTATGGAGTTGCACAAGATGCGGCTAAGCCTGCTTTTCTCCGCGAGTTGGTCAATCTAGCAAAATATAACGCATATCCTATTATTATAGGAGGGGATTTCAATCTGCTTAGATACCCGGAGGAGAACAGTAAGGGCAGATTTGACAGCCATTGGCCTTTCTTATTCAATGTTGTCATTGACAGTTTGGACTTGAGGGAGATTTCTATGGTTGAAAGACAGTTTACCTGGGCTAATAGTCTCCTAGAGCCTACATATGAGAAGTTGGACCGTGTACTTATGGACTCAGATTGGGAATCTAAATTTCCCCTAGTCTCGGTATGGGCCCTTCCTCGGATAGAAGCTTTGTCAGATCATGCTCATATTTTATTGTCCACTGGGAATCCAACTCCGCCACGTACACGCCCATTCAAATTTGAGTTTGGTTGGTTAGGAAGAGAAGGGTTCTCGGATATGATTAAATTCATATGGGACAATCCTGTCGCTGGGAACAACCCTATCCTAAGGTGGAATAACAAACTACGCTCTGTGCGTAGATACCTTGGGGGATGGTCTAAGCATATGACAGGGCAGCTGAAAAAAGAGAAGCTCAGCCTGTCATCTAATATTGATGATTTAGAGGCTATTGCTGAGGTAAGGCCTTTAACAACGTATGAGATTGAACTCAAAATTCAATATAATGCGAAGTTAGCCGGCTTACTTCGCGAGGAGGAACACAAATGGTACCAGAGATCTAAGGCCCAATTTCTGTTGGAAGGAGATTCGAATACGAGATACTTTCATGGTGTCGCTAATGGTAGACACAGAAAGAAACTCATTCATTCTCTAGTAAAAGAGGAGGGCGTGATCGAAGGTCATGAGCAGCTGAAGCCTTATATTACATCCTATTATAAATGATTGTTTGCTGCACCAGAGGAATCTGATATATCCATGGATGAATCCAGGATTGCGGATATTCCCCAAGTGTCTCGAGAGGAAATTCCGTCCTTGGGGCTCCTTATTCCGATGAGGAGATAAGAAAGGCGGTTTTTTAAATGGAGCACAATAAGGCGCTAGGTCCTAAGGGGTTCCCGGCAGAATTCTATCCACCTTTCTGGGATATTATAAAGCATGATTTGTTGGAGCTCTTTGTAGAGCTCCATGCAGGTCAACTTGATTTGTTCCGTATAAATTTTGGTGAGATTATTCTTTTACCGAAAATAACTGATGCAGAACGTATTCAACAGTTCAGACCTATATGCATGCTTAATGTATGTTTTAAAATCTTTACCAAAGTCGCTACGATTAGACTCAATTCGGCGGCAGAACATGTCGTCCGTCCATCCCAGACTACGTTCATGCAAGGTAGAAACATCCTAGATGGTGTTGTCACTTTGCATGAAACAGTACACAAGATGCGTTGGAAAAAACTGAATGGTGTTCTTAAGATCGACTTTGAGAAAGCTTATGATAAAGTTAAATGGTCTTTTCTTCAACAAACACTCAGGATGAAAGGTTTTTCACAAGAGTGGCGTGCTCTCATACATAACTTTGTTTTCAGTGTGGAAGTGTGGCCATTAAGGTTAATGACGACATTGGTCGATACTTTCAGACAAAAAAGGTTTGAGGCAAGGGGATCCCCTTTCTCCAATGTTATTTAACATTGTGGCAGATATGCTTGCTATCATAATTGAGCGTGTGAAGGTTGATGGTCAGATTGAAGGGGTTGTACCTCATCTTGTGGACGGTGGATTATCTATCCTTCAATATGCCGATGACACAATTCTTTTTATGGAACATGACTAGGAAAAAGCTCGAAATCTGAAGTTAATTCTAACGGCATTCGAGCAATTGTCTGGTCTCAAAATTAATTTTCATAAAAGTGAACTGTTCTTTTTTGGTGAGGCCAATGACGATGCCAACCTTTACGCCGAATTATGCAGATGTGGTCTTGGCTCCTTTCCAACCGACTATCTTGGTATTCTGATTCATTATCGCAGACTGGCATTGGCACAGTGGAAACTCGTCGAGGAAAGACTTCAGAAGCGGTTAAGCAGTTGGAAAGGAAAGTTGTTGTCCCTTGGGGGAGATTAGTTCTCATAAATGCAGTACTTACGAATATGGTACTCTATATGATATCTTTCTTTCATCTACCTGTGCTGACCCTACATATCACTGCATGTTGTAGTATGCCAGTCGTTGACATAACATGTGCGAAGTACTAATCCGCAAATATTAGATCCCTCAGAGTAGTACAACAGAAGCATAGCTGGTCTTTATTTCACTCACTTAATATTACTAGTCATATATGTACATCATATTGGAGCTCCTCCTGGGTCCATAGAGGTTAATCATGGAAGTTAGTACCTGCAAAAATGTTGGTGATGCTTTTGCTTCGAGATTGTAGTTTCTTATCCTTCAGCTTAACAGAATCATATTTGTGCACATTTAATCATAACTATTACGTCAAATTTTCTTTTGCAGATTTGAAAAAGTACGTGGGTTCGAGTTGTGTTTGAGTTGAATTCTCCGTAGAGGCTGGATCAAGAAGACAATATATTTTAAATTTGCATGTACCAATAATTGTAGTTAACATTGATAGATTGAAAAAATGTAATAGTATTTACAAATATGTCTTTCTTTAGTTGGAATTGATGCAAATGATATGGTGTAATATTTGTAATATTTTGATCTTTTCGATTTTTGAAGGTGGTGTGCTTCACTTTGTATGTTATCTTCATGTTGTCAGTCAACAATTTTTTTTCCATTAATTTATTAATCACGTGCAATGATTTTTATTTAAATAATAGATTGCATTAATGGGTTCCTAATTTTTGGTCAATTAATAAAAAATAAATACATTAATTAGGTTGTGATACTAATATAATATTGATACCGATGGTGTTACAATAGTTACCATCAATAATAGTATTACAGTATTTTGAATATTATGTTACTAATTGTGTTACTGAAGCCGAAACTAACTATTACCAATTGTGTTACTATATGTGGGAAAATTTGTTACTGCCAATGTTTGACATCAACGGAAACATGTTACAACGTGTGTTCCTATAGTTACAAAAATGTGTTACTAGTATATTTTGTAACACATAGACCACATGTTACTACAACATAATTATAACACAATATTTAGCATATAGTAGCAATTATTATGTGTGACAGTTAGTAACATGGTCTAATGGAACATATTTAAAGATGTGTTACAACATGGCTTTGTAACACTGATTTGGCCCTATAGTAACACAAGACTGTGTTACCAAAGCTCTATCCCGTTGTAGTGATAACTCAGAGGTTCTAGGTGAAGCCTACTTATCTTATACAATATAGGTCTAAGAAGGCTTAACACCATTTCTATTCGAGCAGATAAATACTATAAAGTTCGAGCTGCTCGACTACTGCTACTACTAGTGTTATTCAAATGTTGTCTTCTTCCGGAACCTCCCCGGTTCCGTACACGATAAGGTAGTCTGCCCCCTCTACTCCTCCAGAGATGTCTGGTTCTTCATAGCAGATTCCGTCTGCTCCTTCTGGTCCTTCAGTGGCCTCCTCCAGGTGATTCAAACAATCTAAGCATGGGGTTGTAAGAGGTATGAGTACGAGCGTACTCAACAAGTTCATTATAGGAAAGAGGTGTTTTATGCACTAGCTACGACATTAGACTAGAAAGTCAAATACCAATGCAGGTTTTTATAAGCATTTCTTCAAAAGGTTACTTTTATTCCGAAGAGCTATGTCCGGCAGCCTTCACCGGTGTCTAGAACTTCATGGAGTTCCTTTCCGGTCGTGTTCGCAGTTCCATATCCCGGAACAGGGAGTGACAGTTCACGATTCGTTACACTCTACAGAGGTGTGTTGCTTTACCCATAAGAGATCTTAACCTTGGTGTCAACCGGGCAGCTTTCCCGTCCACATTTCCGTGGTGTGAGGCCCGGTATAAGGTACTAGCCAATCATTGCGTTTCTCCGCGACCCCGAACACCCACCCTTTGTTGCATTTCCGACGTTGGGTCCTCGCCGGTCAGCATATCCATCGGATACCATCCGACCTCGACTACTATCAGGTAACACGACCTCATTACCTTTGTCGGTCTACTGCAACCCATCGTAGACCACATTACCGTGGGGACTTGGGGGTTCCCCACCCACTCCAGTTGTCCCTCGGGATCCGTTGATGAACGAGAGGAAGAAACACAACTGACTACTCCATCCCACTCCAGATCTTATGGTTAACACGGGTACTACGGCACAAGAATCACTGGGCGATATTTGTTGTTAATCCTAGATGGATATAAACCCATTGCAATGGAACCTCCACCATACTCATACCATGATTCCATCGCCCACCACATAGTCATATTCATATTTATGAAAATAGCATTTTTTTCTTTTCATGCAAGAGTGATAAGTATAGTACTTTGCAAGTAATTTGGTAAAAATACTCAAAGTGACATGAGCAAGCGATGAACTTTCCTGGCGACTGCAAGGTAGTGCAGTTGGATTGTTTGGACTGACCCTGGTCCTCTGTTTCTGAAAGATAACATCATTGTCCGATAAGGGCAATGGTTAAAGATTCAAATATGCATGCTTTTGATTTTTAGGGTTGTTCCCCCTTCCTGATGTTTAATTATTTATTGTCGGAGGTTGTGAATAAGCACAATTTATAATGCTCCTTAAGAGCTATTAAATAATTCTTGGTTATTTGTATTGAGATGTTTATTCAAAGAAAATATTTATTTTCTTTGATTTCCAATTTATTTAAAATAGTTATGAATTTTTCGTCTTCTTTTAATTGTTTAAAAACTCCATATTTTCTTATTCAATTTTTATTGATCTTATTTCATCACATCATTTTTTAACATTTGTTTATTTTATGATGAAAGTATTTGTTTTGAATAGCTCTCAAAATTTTAAAGGGGCTACATACTTTTATTTATTTTTAGAGTTATTTTAGGGTTTTTAGATTTTAATTTCAATTTTTATTAAAGTCCAATGGTCAAAAGACCATTTTGCCCCTCCTGGGCCCACTAGTCAGGCCGACCGAGTCGGTTAGGTTGGACCAGCCCGTTGGGCTCGGCCCAACCGCCACACATGCTCGCATCGCCCTCCTCTCGTCCTAACCCTAATCCCCTTACGCTCCCGCGACTCCGTGTCACCGTCGCCGTCGCCGGCGTCTCCTGGCCGCCTCCGTCGATCCCTGGCGACAAGATGGGTCGCAATCGGACCGCCGCTCGACGCCGCTCTCTTCCATCCAATTCGATCTGGAGATGGCGTCATCTCCGCTCGTCCCCGACCCCTCTTTTGCGGCTAGGGTTACAGGATCCGCGGCGAGTTCACTGTGCTGACGCTCCTGGACGCCATGGTGGTGTCTAGAGCGTGTTGGTGGTGCGCCGGAGCAGTGTGCTCGGCGTGGACCACAGCTTGAACTTGGCCTGGCGCCGCCACGACCAGGCGTGTGCCGCCGTGCTCCATGGCACGCTCGCAGCGCCCAGTGATGACCCACAAGTATAGGAGATCGCAACAGTCTTCGAGGGAAGTATTACCCAATTTATTGATTCGACACAAGGGGAGACAAAGAATACTTGTAAGCCTTAACAGCGGAGTTGTCAATTCAGCCGCACTGGAAACAGACTTGCTCGCAAGAGTTTATCGCAGTAACAGTCTTATAGCGAGTAACGGTAGCGAAATAACAAGCAGTAGAGTAACAAAGACAAGCAAGCAGTGATTATAGTAGACAAGCAGGATTAAAATATCGTAGGCACAGGGACGGATTAACGGGCGTTGCATGGATGAGAGAAACTCATATAACAATCAAAGCAAGGGCATTTGCAGATAATAATAAAACGGTATCCAAGTACTAATCAATCAATAGGCATGTGTTCCATATTTAGTCGTACGTGCTCGCAATGAGAAACTTGCACAACATCTTTTGTCCTACCAGCCGGTGGCAGCCGGGCCTCTAGGGAAACTACTCGGATATTAAGGTACTCCTTTTAATAGAATACCGGAGCAAAGCATTACCACTCCGTGAACACATGTGATCCTCACATCACTACCATTCCCTCCGGTTGTCCCGATTTCTGTCACTTCGGGGCCATTGGTTCCGGACAGCGACGTGTGTATACAACTTGCAGGTAAGATCATAAACAACGAATATCTTCATGAATCAATAACATGTTCAGATCTGAGATCATGGCACTCGGGCCCTAGTGACAAGCATTAAGCATAACAAGTTGCAACAATATCATAAAAGTGACATCTACTGGATACTAGGCACTATGCCCTAACAATCTTATGACTATTACATGACCAATCTCATCCAATCCCTACCATCCCCTTCAGCCTACAGCGGGGGAATTACTCACACATGGATGGGGGAAACATGGCTGGTCGATGGAGAGGTGTTGGTGGTGATGGTGGTGAAGATCTCCTCCAATTCCCCGTCCCGGCGGAGTGCCAGAACGGAGACTTCTGGCTCCCGAGACGGAGTTTCGCGATGTGGCGGCTCTCTGGAGGGTTTCTGGCGACTTCGACTTCCCCTCGTGCGTTTTTAGGTCGAGGGCGATAAGTAGTCCGAAGGAGGGCGTCGGGGGCCAGCCGAGGCCGCCACACACTAGGGCCGCGCGGGCCCCTCCTGGGCCGCGCCGGCCTAGTGTGTGGGGCCCTCGTGCCCCCACCCGGCTTGCCCTTCGGCTCCGCCAATATTCTGGGAAAATAGGGTCTTCTGTATAAATTCCGAGGTTTTTCCTGAAAGTTGGATTTCTGCACAAAAACGAGACACCAGAGCAATTCTGCTGAAAATAGCGTTAGCCCGTGTTAGTTGTATCCAAAATACACAAATTAGAGGCAAAACAATAGCAAAAGTGTTCGGGAAAGTAGATACGTTTTGGACGTATCAACTCCCCCCAAGCTTAGCTTATTGCATGTCCTCAAGCAATTCAGTTAACAACTGAGCGATAAAAGAACTTTCACGAACACATTTGCTCATATGATGTATATATTCTCATGCTATGGCTAATACTCAAGCGATTCATAATGAGATACATGCAAATAAGATCATCCAACAGCTATGTCAATCATGGAGAGGTACCAACAATTAATAATAAGCATCATGAATTATGTATATAAGCAGGATTGCAATGTTCATAAGAGAGTATGATAAAGTGGTATCTCGCTTGCCCGTATTTGATCGGCAAAACATAAATGCCCAGGCACCTCTGGAGTTCATAGAAAGACTAGAAGTAGTGATTGTCAAAGATAAAAGCATCAAAGTTATACCATAATCAATCATATTTTGAGACAAGCATATTATACTAAGAATGACAGTTGTGCTCTCAAGATAGTGCTCAAAGAAAGAATGGAGACACAACATAAAAGTAAAAGATTGACCCTTCGCGAGGGAAGCAGGGATTAACATGCGCTAGAGCTTTTCATTTTTAAAACAGGAGTAAAATTATTTTGAGAGGTGCTTGTTGTTGTCAACGAATGGTAATGGGTACACTAACTACCTCGTCAACCGGACTCCCAAGAGCGGCTCCCATGAATTATTTGTATGTTTATTGGGCACTCCTTCCAACCTTTCTTACACAAACCATGGCTAACCGAATCCTCGGGTGCCTGCCAACAATCACATACCATGAAGGAGTGCCTTTTTATTTAAGTTTTATTATGATGATGACACTCCCCCAACCTTTGCTTACACAAGCCATGGCTAACCGAATCCTTCGGGTGCCGTCCAACAATCACAAACCATGGAGGAGTGTCTATTTAAGTTAATTAATTTGGGACTGGGAATCCCATTGCCGGCTCTTTTTGCAAAATTATTGGATAAGCGGATGTGCCACTAGTCCATATGAGAGTCCGTCAAAAGTAAATGACAAGGTTGAAAGCTAAACACCACATACTTCCTCATGAGCTATGAAACATTAACACAAATTGAGAAGCATTTTGAAAGTTTTAAAGGTAGCGCATGAGAATTTACTTGGAATGGTTTGAAATGCCATGCATAGGTATTTATGGTGGACACTTTGGAACAACTTGGTTTTCAGGTGTTTGGAAGCACGAGCGGCGTTCCCGCTTAGTACAAGTGAAGGCTAGCAAAAGACTAGGGAGCGACAAATCAAGAGAGCAAGAATCGTCATAATCATGCTTGCGGCAAAATAAATTAACGGAGGCATAAAAGTGATACAAGAACTCGAAGCAATATAAATCATCGAGGCTTAATTGACTTTTTGTTCAGTCATATGCATGCGTGAGCATGTGCCAAGTCGATATAAATGAATTATTCAGAGGAGGATACCACAATGCCATACTTACTTATGAATAAAACAATGCAAGCGAACATCCATGACATGCTACTCATATTAATAAATTGGAGCTAAACATGAGAGATCATGAACTACTAGACTTTCTCACATAACATATACCTCACATGAACCAAATAAGCATGCTCACATGGATGATTATATGTACAAAAATGAAAACAAATAGAGTTCATACCAACCTCTCACCACAATCCAATTGTTGTAGATCGTCATTATTGCCTTTCACTTGTGTAGCTTGGATAATATGAAATGAAAACCACGCTCCAGCCACCGAAGACCATTGAACTCATGATGAACTTTACAAACCAAAGAAGAACAGCAAATATTTTTGGTGTTTTCGAATTGGAAACAAGAACAAAAGAAACAAGAAAACAAAGCAAAATCTTTTTGGGTTTTCTCATAGCAAACCAACGATAGCAAATAAAGTAAACTAAGAGCAAAGAACCAAATAAACAGATGGTGAAGAGAAACAAAAGAAATATTTTTGGTCTTTTTGTGTTTTAGGAAAGAAACAAAGCGAAAACAAAAGAATGCAAACTAACAGAAACACAGAAAAGCAGGATGACAGAAATCTGCCAAATCCTGACAGCAGTAGAGAAATCGAAATTAACAAAAATCTTCCATTGCTCAGCTCAAAAAGTGTTAAACTAATGAAAGTTAGATAAAAACCTGGGGCACATGCTCAAAAATTGGCAACTCAAAATAACGTTCTGGCTGTGCGTACGAATTTTTTTGGTAACAGCCCAGAATCTGTTTTTGGACAGCACTTCCCCAAATATCATCTCCCTCTCATTAGAAAACCACTCTAAGAAACTAAACAAGTATGTACAAGTATCCAGCAACCATAATATGCAAAGAATGAGTGATGCCGGTATACCTCCCCCCAAGCTTAGGCTTTTGGCCTAAGTGGAGTTCAATCCCATCGAGGCCATGAGGTTGTATCTCCGTAGTACGACGAAGATGGATCATATTCCGGGTATGTGCTAGAAGAAGCACCCGGATACGTGACGGTGTAGTCGTAGGAGGGCTCAGCGTCCTCGCAGTCATGTTGCTGGTGGAAACCTTTTATCTTCAGTTGCTCATCCACCTCCTCAGAGCGCGACCATGGTTTCCTGTCAAGACTGAACAAATCTGTTTGGGGCAAGAGGACTTCCCTCTCATCCCCGTCAGCAAATAACATTCTATAAACAATATTATCCATACTAGAGTCAACTGTAAAAAATTGGTGACTCTTCATAGCAGCAATATCCAACCTAACAGATGGTATCTCTACATCATTAGGGTCAAGAGGGAGATCTAGGCGCGCCAAAATACGCGATGCAATTATTCCCCCATAAATAGGCTCCTTGTTGGACAAACGGCGAGCAATCACAGAACCAAGATGATAAGGTGTCTCCCCAGTGAGTGCAGCAATTAAGAAAGCAAGATGGTAACTAGAAATATTACTAGTATTCTCCCTACCCAGAATGCTAGTAGCAAGGTAATAAGCAAAATACTTAATGGCGGGGAGTTGAATGTTTCTTATCTTGCCACGCTGAATGGTGCGGCAATCATTATTTGTAATTTCTCGATAGAGCTCCAGCAAAACCCGGGGGTTATCCTCAATCTTCTTAGCTGTACCTGCAGGGGCAATACCCAATGCGGCACAAAAATCCTTCAACTTCATAGTGACAGGAGTACCATAGATCTTGAATGCAACCGTCGGGTTGAAGTGCTTGTTGTTGAACTTGAAGCTTTCCACAAAGATTTTAGTGAGCATGTAGTATTGCTTCCCCTCATCCTCCATATAGGTGGTTAAACCCGCATTTCCGATGAGAGTCAAGAAATCATCCAATAACCTTGCATTGCTCAAAAATTCATAACATGGAAAACATGAAGCATTATGGTCTCCATTGCCCTCATCGAAGCTTGGTGCGATCACATCCTCATTATAGGATCGTCTGATCTGAGTGGATGCCCTCGAGGGCCTCCCCGAGCTTGTCGTCTCTCCTTCGAACACCTCTCCAAAGTTGTAGTTGTTCATTTTCTTTTTCTGAAATTTTTCAACAATCATTATAAAATTTGATTTCAAGGTATATAATTGAGGGGAACTACTATAGGAACTTGCTAGAGTACTAAACATGCATCAAAACTAGTTTCTACCACTTATAACAAGCATGCAAGCTCACTAAACATGTTATCTATAGCAGCAAAATATTCAAGATATACTCAACCAAACAAAATTCTAATTGGACAATCAAAGGAGTCACATACCAAGGAGCAAATGTGCCAAATTTCAGACAGAAATCTAGGTTGAGCAAAGAGATCGAGAAATCGCGAGTTCTTCGGCAGAAACGCGAGTGAGAGAAAGTGAGTACGAGTTTTTTCGGGAGAGAGAAGAGAGTGGGAGGAAGAGATGCTGAAGTGGGGCAAAGGGGGACCCACACACCAGGGTGGCGCGCCCCCCTTGCTGGCCGCGCCGGCCTGTGGGGTGCCACCCTGGGGTGCCCCACTGGTCAGCCCCAGGTGCTCCCAGGTGCCTCTTCGAAAAATAGGACTACCAGTATAATTTTTGTAAATTTTTGAGAACTTCGAAAAATGCACATTTCTGGGTGTTAAATTAATTATTACTGCGCAGGAAAATGATTTCCAAAATCTTAAACAACTAAAGCATATTGCAAAACAAAAGGTGCTACAGCAAGTAAAACAAATGGAGGGAGAAAGAAAGAAAGAAATGTTGTTTAGCTCTCTTATGCATTAAAATATACTTGTTAACAAGGTTGATCAAGTCTTGCTACCAAATAAATTTTATATGACATAAGAAGAAATAAACCTCAAATCAATCATGTTACCTTATATTGAATTGATATGGATCCAATCACAAGAGTTTGATATTCTTCTTTAGGCTCATATATAGGACAATCAATGGATCCCACTTTGATAGTTTTCACATTAAAAATTGTATTAACTCCATATACTTTATCAATCCTCTTGGGAAAATAGACGGTATGTTCCTTGTCATCAACATTGAAAGTGACTTTTCCTTTATTGCAATCAATAACAGCCCCTGCAGTATTAAGAAAGGGTCTTCCAAGAATAATGGACATATTATCATCTTCAGGCATTTCCAACACAACAAAATCAGTTAATATCAAGGAATGTTGAGTAACTTGAACAGGAACATTTTCACATACACCAACAGGAATAGCAGTAGATTTATCAGCCATTTGCAAAGATATATCAGTTGGTATCAACTTATCTAAATCAAGTCTCTTATAAAGAGAAAAGGGCATTACACTAACTCCTGCTCCCAAATCACATAGAGCAGTTCTAACATAATTATTCTTGATGGAACAAGGAATAGTCGGTATACCTGGGTCTCCAAGCTTCTTTGGAACCTTACCACAGAAGGAGTAATTAGCGAGCATAGTGGAAATCTCATCATTGGGAATTTTCCTTTTGTTAGAGACAATATCTTTCATATACTTTGAATAAGGAGGCAATTTAATAGCATCAGTCAAACGGATTTGTAAAAATAAAGGTTTCATCCAATCACAAAATTTATTATAATGTTCCTCCTCCTTTGATTTTAGTTTCTTAGCAGGAAAAGGCATTTGCTTTTGAACCCAAGGTTCTCTTTCATTACCATGTTTCTCAGCAATAAAATCTTCTTTAGTGTACTTTTTATTTTTAGCATGCTTTTCGGGTCCTCTTTCAATTTCTTCTTTATCGGAGTATCATTCTTATCATTATCTTTATCATGTTCATTACCACTTTCAGTTTCAAGCATCGAAATAGAAATACTATTAGGATCATTAACAGGTTCAGAGGATTCTACAACATTCTTATGTTTCTTTTTCTTTTTCTTAGATGGAGCACTAGTTTTAGTTAGTTGAGAATCTTGTTCAACTCTTTTGGGATGCCCTTCAGGATATAGAGGATCCTGGGTACAAACACCACCTCTAGTTGTTACTTCATAAGCATGTTTTTCTTTAGAATTATTTCCCAACAAGTCATTTTGCACTTTAGTGAGTTGATCAATTTGAGTTTGAACCATATGAAAATGTTTAACAAGTATCTTAACATCATTGGAGGTTCTCTCCACAATATCATGCAATTCACTAATAGCTCGAGAATTTTCCATTAAATGATTCTCTACTCTCATATTAAAGTTTTCTTGCTTAACAATATAATTATCAAACTCATCTAAGCATTGAGCAGGAGGTTTTGAATACGGAATATCTTCCCTAGTAAAGCGTTGAAGAGAGTGTACCTCAATCATGGATGAAGGGGGAGTTATCTTACATAAATCTTCTATAGGAGGTAAATTCTTCACATCTTCAGGTTTAATACCCTTCTCTTTAAGAGACTTCTTGGCTTCCCTCATCTCTTCATCATTTAATTTAATCATACCCCTCTTCTTCAATATCGGTGTCGGGGTTGGTTCAGGTGTAGGCCAATCATCATGATTCCGGCCTATTTTAGCCAATAATTCTTCAGCGTCGTCTGGAGTTCTTTTTTCGAAACGAACCAAGCACAACTATCCAGGTATGCCCTAGACTCAATGGTTAGTCCACTATAAAATATATCAAGTAAATCATGCTTTTCCAAATCATGATCAGGCCGAGCTCTAATAAGAGAGCAAAATCTCGCCCAAGCCTCATGCAATTTCTCTCCATCTTCCTGGTCAAAATTATAAATTCTCTGCAAAGCAATATGTTGAGCGCTAGCAGGAAAGTATTTTCGAAAGAAAACATCACGCAAGTCAATTGGACTTCTAATAGAACCAGGAGGCAAATTATTATACCAAGTTTTAGCATCATCCTTTAATGAGAAAGGAAAAATTTTAGCGATAAAATAAGTACGCATCTTGACATCATCGTAAAACAAGCTACTCGTAGTAGATAACTCAATCATGTGTTCAACAAGACTTTCTTTTTCAGTACCACAAAAGGGTGTTTTCTCAACAATAGCTATATGAGATAAATCAAAAGAAAAATCATAATCTTTATCCTTAATGTTTATAGGAGATGTGGCAAATTTAGGATCAGAAGACAGTTTATATCTAACAAAGCATGTTCTGCAAGCAACTTTTTAATTTTTCTTGCATCGATAGTAGCATTGCATTTTTCAATAAAGTCATCATCAAGTTCCACATAATCTTCATCAAGATCATCACTAGAATATTCAACGGACTCGTGTGAATTAACGAGTGTAGCAGCATTTTCATTAGGAGTTTCAGTATTTTCAATTTGCCTAGACCTAGCAATTGTAGCATCTAGAAAAGATCCTAACGAACCATCATTATCAAGCACAGCGAAGCATCATCACAATTATAAGAGGAATTTTCAGATTCAGCGAAGTACCAACATTTGAAGCTTGTGGTGGTGAAACAAGTTTACTTATCACGGATGGTGAATCAAGAGCAAGCAGAGGTACTAAGAGTTGTACCTTTTCTTGTAGTGGATGGTAATATGGCGATCTTAGTATCGCGAGGTTTACCCATGATGGAGACTTTGCAGCGAACAATATCAATCCAAGTGAACCTCCAAATAAAGCTATGCTCCCCGGCAACGGCGCCAGAAAATAGTCTTGATGACCCACAAGTATAGGGGATCGCAACAATCTTCGAGGGAAGTATTACCCAATTTATTGATTCGACACAAGGGGAGACAAAGAATACTTGTAAGCCTTAACAACGGAGTTGTCAATTCAGCTCGCACTGGAAACAGACTTGCTCGCAAGAGTTTATCGAAGAGTAACAGTTTTATAGCAGTAACGGTAGCGAAATAACAGCAGCAGAGTAACAAAGACAGCAGCAGTGATTATAGTAGACAACAGGATTAAAATATTGTAGGCACAGGGACGGATTAACGGGCGTTGCATGGATGAGAGAAACTCATATAACAATCAAAGCAGGGGCATTTGCAGATAATAATAAAATGGTATCCAAGTACTAATCAATCAATAGGCATGTGTTCCATATTTAGTCGTACGTGCTCGCAATGAGAAACTTGCACAACATCTTTTGTCCTACCAGCCGGTGGCAGCCGGGCCTCTAGGGAAACTACTGGATATTAAGGTACTCCTTTTAATAGAATACCGGAGCAAAGCATTAACACTCCGTGAACACATGTGATCCTCACATCACTACCATTCCCTCCGGTTGTCCCGATTTCTGTCACTTCGGGGCCATTGGTTCCGGACAGCGACGTGTGTATACAACTTGTAGGTAAGATCATAAACAACGAATATCTTCATGAATCAATAACATGTTCAGATCTGAGATCATGGCACTCGGGCCCTAGTGACAAGCATTAAGCATAACAAGTTGCAACAATATCATAAAAGTGACATCTACGGATACTAGGCACTATGCCCTAACAATCTTATGACTATTACATGACCAATCTCATCCAATCCCTACCATCCCCTTCAGCCTACAACGGGGGAATTACTCACACATGGATGGGGGAAACATGGCTGGTCGATGGAGAGGCGTTGGTGGTGATGGCGGTGAAGATCTCCTCCAATTCCCCGTCCCGGCGGAGTGCCAGAACGGAGACTTCTGGCTCCCGAGACGGAGTTTCGCGATGTGGCGGCTCTCTGGAGGGTTTCTGGCGACTTCGACTTCCCCTCGTGCGTTTTTAGGTCGAGGGCGATAAGTAGTCCGAAGGAGAGCGTCGGGGGCCAGCCGAGGCCGCCACACACTAGGGCCGCGCGGGCCCCTCCTGGGCCGTGCCGGCCTAGTGTGTGGGGCCCTCGTGCCCCCACCTGGCTTGCCCTTCTGGCTCCGCCAATATTCTGGGAAAATAGGGCCTTCTGTATAAATTCCGAGGTTTTTCCTGAAAGTTGGATTTCTGCACAAAACGAGACACCAGAGCAATTCTGCTGAAAACAGCGTTAGCCCGTGTTAGTTGTATCCAAAATACACAAATTAGAGGCAAAACAATAGCAAAAGTGTTCGGGAAAGTAGATACGTTTTGGACGTATCACCCAGCTCCAGGTACGCCACCTATTCTGCTCCCCTCCCTTTTTCTCTTCTTATCCTAGCTCTGGTCACTGGCCCTGCCTTCCTCTCTGAGGTGCTGGCCATGCCATGCTGCTTCTGTGCTGTGCTAGCTGCTGCTGCTGTTCTTGCGCTAGGGTTTGGCCTGCTGCTGTGCTACTGGCTGCTGCTTTGCTATTTCTGCCATGCTCTAATGCTATGTTGTTGGTTGATGTATGCTCTGTATGAAATGAATTTCTACTGCTGCTCCTACTGTGCCACTGGTTATGCTATTGGCTGATCAATTGCTTGCTTTGTTGGCTCTGGTTGTTGTTGTGGCTCAAATATATGTGTGTGCCATCCTTGTAGGCATCTCTGGCTTACTACAGCTTGCAGTACTTGCGTTTGCAAGTGCCAGTTGTGCTTGTGTATGTTGTTGTGAAGCTCTATCTACTCCTAGGTCTTGCTTGCTTGTTCAGTGGCACAAATTCATCCATTTTAGATGATGTGCTTCTGGATAAAATTATAAAACTGTCTATTCAATTACTGTTAATGTAATTATGGCTTGGCTGTGATAATTCTGTAACTATTATGAGTTACTGATGTTCTGGTTGGTTCTAGCAAGCTCTAGCAAGCTCTGATGATCATATGATCATCAGTTAATTGATAACTTCTCACTGTGATCCTATATGTGCTTGCTAATGGTTATTCTTGTACTTCTGTAGCACCTCACCATGTACTGGAGATTGCTAATGCTTGGTAAAGCATGTGCTTATGCTTGCAGTGATCCATTGGATGCTTAGCAAGTGTTTGTGTTGCTGGTTATTTGCTTACTTCATTTATTTGTATAGCTTATCTTGAATAAATGGATAAATGAGATGAACTGCTTTGCAGTAATGAATCTTATGATGTATATGCTTGAGCTAGAGGGATGCCAACTACTGTTGGGGATCCTAGCTCCATCTTGAACCCTTCTGGGTGATGATAAATGTGGTTGGCTTGCTGTTTGGATGCTTTTGGTGTGGTTGAGTTGGCCTTAGCAGCATATGGCTGTTTTGGTATCTCCCACCTTGTTGGCTTGTTGTGATGGGATAAGTGCTTGCTGCGTGATCCATTTGGATTGCCAGCAGCATTTGGTGTTGAAAATTAGTGGCAGATGCATCTATTCTGCCTTTTTCTGATGGTTTCAAAGGGCTAGTGTAGTCTGGTAGATATTGTTTAATTGTTTGGGATCGTTTCCTTCCTATTTCCATTTGGAAGATGCTATCATTTGAATGGTTGGCATAACCATAGACATATGTTTGATTCATCTCTGGATGTTTGCCTTTTTCACCAGATTCACTTGGTCTATGATCAAATGATGATCAAATAGGGCTCTCCACCCTTGTGTGTTTGTGTGTAGCATGCCTGTGCAATATTATGGACAAAACCTTCTGGTCTGTCCATGATTTAATGTATACCTCACTCCAGCTCCTAGATGGTGTTGGTGTAGAGGATTTTCTTCTGGCGGTTGGGTTGGTGCTTGCCCTACTCCTCCTAGCTGGCCTGTGCTGGTGCTACTCCATCTGTTGGCTCGACAGCTTCTTCTTCTTGGTGGAAAAAGAACTGGAACTGTTCTTGGTGTTCCTGTACGTGTTCTTGCTAGCTATGGCTGGCTGGTCGATGAATGGCTAGGGTTTGTGCTTGAAAAGGTTTTATATCAACCTGTGATGGCCTGCTTGGTCGACAGCATGTCATGTGCCATTTTGGTGACTCCTCATGTGTGTGTGTTGGTGAGCATGCACTCATCCTTGTGAGCTGCTTGTGCTGCTCACTGTTGGGACTTGTGAAGCTGTGGATCAGCTTCAGCTGGTTGATCTTATCCTGCCTATTTACCTTTATTTCTAATCTAACAAGTGGAATTGCCACTTGGCACAATGTGCATCTCTATTTCTATTTTGACTATGCAGGGATCAAGATGAGATGATCAAGAACTACTCCATCAACTTGTTGATCAAGAAGATCAAGAAGATAGAGATATTTTAGTTTAGCTAGTTCATTGATATATTGTGATTTTCCTATTCTTTTTCATTTATCATTTTCTGAAATGAGTTCTGTAATAATTATTCTATTTGAATATTGTAAAGACAATGTATCTTATGTGTGATGATCAATAAAGCTCAATGTTTCTCTAATGAGCTTATTGTGATATATTTGCATTCTTTTCTTATTTGTATTATCCAATTATAATATTATTATTTGAATTATTAACTGTCTTTAGATTTTCTGGGTTGTTTGAGTTTGAATTTTACTTCAAACTCATTTCAAATTCAATCACACAACTCAAAGTGTGAAATTCAAATGTTCCCCCTCATTTCAAAACCCTAATTCAAAAGAGATCATGTCCAAGTTTGTCGCACTCTCAAGACCCTAAACCTAGCTGGTGTCGAGAGAGAAACTTGTTCCCTCTTAGGTTTTATGCAATTAAGTGTGAAATTTTCCCTAGTTTTGCGATGCAATGCACATCCCTTTTCTAATTCTACCCCGCAAACGTCTCGAATCCTGGGATATTACACTACCCAAAGGAATCTGTAGAAGATTAGATTATCTACGTTCAAGATTCTTTTGGCAAGGGGACAGCGAGAAGAAGAAATATCGGTTAACCAAATGGAGTGTTGTATGTTGTCCAGGAGATCAAGGTGGACTTCGTGTTCATGATCTTGAAGTTAAGAACATGGCTTTGCTAGGAAAATGGCTCGCCAGGTTATTAACTGAGGATGGTATATGTCAACAACTTTTAAGGAAAAAGTATGTGGGCTCAAAAGCGTTATCTTAGGTATTTTGGAAACCTGGAGACTCACTTTTGGGCTGGCATTATGACAACTAAGAAGCACTTTTTCCCTTTTGGTTTGTTCTCCATAAGGAATGGGACGGAGATTAGGTTCTGGGAAGATAGATGGTTGGGAACAACTACTCTTCGGGAAAAATATCTAGTTTGTACAATATTGTTTGTTATTAGAGAAATACCTTGGAGCAGGTTATGGAAACTTCTCCTCCCTCCATGACGTTCATGCGTGATCTAATTGGCCCCCGATTGATTAGTTGGAATGAATTGCTACAGATGTTAGCTTCAATACAATTATCTGAGGGGACTGATGAATTCCGATGGAGCCTCACCAAGAACGGTGTTTTCTCGGTTAATTCATTGTATAGGGCGCTTACCATTCCTAGTCAACCGGTTATAAATAATAAGTATATTTGGGAGATGAAGATACCACTGAAAACGAAAGTTTCTGCATGGTACCTTCGTCGCGGTGTGATTTTAACCAAAGACAACCTTGTTAAACGCAACTGGCACGATTGTAAGAAATGTGTTTTCTGTTATCAAGATGGGACAATAGAACATCTTTTTTTCAACTGTATGTTTGGTCTATATGGTCAATCATTCAGATGGGTTCTACCTTATACCCGCCTCGTAGCGTTGTAAATATATTTGTCAATTGGCTAAATGGGGTAGATACTAGGTACAAAACTCTTATCAGAGTGGGACCGAGATCTCTTTATGGAGGTGTCTACACGGTTGGAGAACACGGCCAAGGAGTTTATTTCCCGACATGGGTGGCTGCATATTAGGTGGATTGAAGCCAATATAGCATAGTCTAGTTTGGCTCTTTCGATCGATCTTTTATATTTTTGTCCAGACTTGATACTTGATACTTGAACGGCTGTGTGGATATTAGTTATGCACAGGCTGGTTGTAATGCTTGAATATTTTAAATAATGAAGGGTCTTTTTTTCGAAAAAGAGAAGTCGAAAACTTTCAGCTCTATTCACATCCCTATTTACATCCTACGCTTGACATAGTCGCTGCTCTTGGTGAGCCCTCTTCTCGATGTCGGACAGTCGGAGGCCTCGAGTTAGTTTGGGAACTCATAGATCTTGTTGTTGTAGACTGCGTGAATCCCCCCGATTAACTGAGCTGGAGCCTTCGAGTTAGTCGATGCAGATATACCTAATACCTGACCGGTCTTTAGTTCTTCACCACTTATCCCCCTTTCACCATCTCCTTCTCCTTCACAATCTCTGCAAAATCCAAGACCCTGAAAGGAGGAAGAGTCGAGGCAGGAAACCATTCGCAACATCTCCGACTTCGGCTATCTGTGGTTGATCTTGTATAGCATCATGACAGGTTAAGCTGAAGGTGCACCAACATTCTTGCAATGTATTAGCTCCCCTCGTTTCAATGCAGGAACAGTCAGGCGATTATCTCGTCTGGTAAGGCGACGAACCGCGTTCGCTTCTGAAATACCCAAGAATTAAAGAATGGAAAATTAATCACACGAGAAAATGTCAGCAAAAGCGACGGCTAGCTCGTTCTAATATAAATGGTAAAGGTGTTAGGCAATAGTAGGAGAAAACGATGGGCCAAGATCTGATCAGCGAAGTACAGAGAAAGAAAATCAGATGACGAAGCCATTACTATGCACTTGCCAAATAACAAAGCAAAGGAAATCTGTAATGAAACGTAATGCTGATGTGATTTCCCTTATCTTCTAGACAGAAGATAAAAAAATAATTTGCTCGATTCTCATGATGATAGGGCTAACTTGAGTGACATAGTAGCATACTATGTCATGTCTTTATCAGAAAAGTAAGTATCATGTAACGATTGCATGCTCTGCCTAAGCTAGTTTAAAGGTTTATATTACCCTTCTGACTTTGAGGTGCTCAATAATGAATCAGATCAGTATGTTGCTACATTAGTGAGGGTGACTGCAAAGAATCGGCCAAAGAGGCACTAATGGGTACTGTATAATTCTGATGGAGCAACTTGTCCTGTTATGATCCTTGAAACTTTCTCTAATTGGTTACTTAGTTAGAGATGCGACTCTCGGCGTGGTTGTACTGCCACCATAAGTGTTTGAGCCGTACTTAAGTACGTCTAATGCAGTAATGCCTGGCCGTATGGGAATTCAAGATCATCCTGGGTACGTAACGCATAGACTTTCTACAAGTTAGACAATAGACAAACGTTCTACTTATTAGACACGTAGAAGAAACATCTATAGGCTGCTGTGTTGAATCCACAGATGAAGGATTATCCATAGGAATGAAATGCAAACTAGTCAACGCAGCAGTTTCAGATCGAAGTGGGAACAGAGCTATTAATCTGCGAAAATATCTGTTGACAACACTGAAGATTCAGAGATGCTTCGTTTTGAAAATTCAGCATTAGAAACATTTTTCAATGGTAGATGTACGACTGCTAGCGTAGTATGCTGGTCTTTTTGAGCATGATAATCAACGGTATTTTGTATCCACTTGAGGTCAAGTTCTGGAATCGACTTGAGGCACGCTAGACCCATCTACATCGCTTCTTCCTATGATGACTCCTCCCATATACGACTAACCTACTAACGGTGTATATGGTCAAGGAAAAGGAACATTGACAGCTTGGATTACTATCTTTTGGAGATGTCCGTGCGAAATGCAACACTTGATCGTTGCGATCTTCTAAATGTTCTTATGTTTAAAAAACCTTCTAAATTCTCAATTTTTAACTCGATCTCTGCGCGTACTTAAATTTGATGAGTCAATCTTGGAGAAATAAACAGATCCATAGCACAAAGTTGGGCTAGAGAATTCAGTTTGATATGATAAAAATGCTTCACAAAATAGCAGATTTTTTTTTATCATTGACTAAATTATGCCTAGTAAGTAGTAACTCGGCAAGCTTGACAAATGACGTACCATATGCGTCAATTCCTTTGCTTTCCGGAAACAACTAAATGCTTTATTTTTGTTTGAGAAACAACAACGAAATGCAGATGAAACGAAAACCAATACAAAAAGACCAACGTGTACGTATAATTTGTTTTGAATAGCTAGCAAGAATATACTGTATGATTCATAGTAAAAACTTTGAGCGAAGCAGGGAATTACCTCCTTCCGGCTGGGCTTGCCGCCCGGCGTGCCGGTCAGCGCGGACCACCTCTCGGCCGGCGTCTTCGCCGTCATGCCGGTATCTCTCTCCGGCGTGGGCATCATGAACCTGGCGCCCCACTCGGGCGTCGCGGCGAACCTCGGGCTCTGCTCCGGCGTCTGGGAGAACCTGCCGGCGCCCCAGTCGGGCGTGGGCACGAACCGCGGGCTGTGCTCGGGCGTCTGCGGGAGCCGAACGCCGGTGCCCCAGTCCGGCGTTGGCACGAACAGCGGGCTCCGCTCGGGCGTCCGTGGCGCGAACCTCTCCGGCGTAACGGCGCCGCTCCCGGCCGCGTTGGCGGCGCAGAGCTGCATGATCTTGGCGGCGGCCTCGGCGGAGTCCCGGCTCTCGCCCATGAGCTTGGCCAGCTGCGCCTTGGGCAGGCGCATCCGGAGCTGCACAGGCCCGCCGTCGGAGGCGGCTGGCGAGGCCGGCGCGGTGCCGGTGGGGAAAGTGAGGTCGGAGGTGGAGCGGCGCGTGAGCATGAGCGACTCGAGCCGCTCGCGCGCGCCGACGTGGAGCGCGCCGGACCAGGCGCGGCGCGGGGGCGCGACGGGCTTCGGCAGCGCGACGAGGAAGTAGAGCCGGCCCGGGCGGAGCAGCGCGTCGTGCTCCAGTGGGCGCGCTCGGACGCCGAGGAGCTTGACCTGCTCGGATTCGAGGAGCTGGAAGCCCGGGTGGTCGTGCAGCACCGCGCCCGCGTACGCCGGCGGCTTCACCCGGAACGCCGTGCCGTCCAGCTGCATCACCTTGGCGCCCTTCCGCCGGCCGCCGATGCTGTTGCCCATTGCCGGCTGCGTTCTCTCTGGAGTTAGGCCGCCTCCGCCACTAACCTCTGCTCTGCGCGGTGGGCGTGGCCGGCGGGTTGAGTTGGCGTTGTTCTTTGCGGTGTCTGCGTGTGGGAATTTAAAAGGTTTGGGAGTCAAAGCTTGTGTGGTGAGTCTTCGTGAGTACTGGGCTCGACATGGACGGGAGCTAGGGGCGTCCAGGAAGCCGCCCCGCCCAATAAGCAGAACGTTTTTTTTTTTAACACGAAACACACTCGTATACCATTATTAGGACATGGCTAATCGGTTTCAGTGGATTGCAGGATGCCTACCTATCACTCAGGAAAAATGAAAACACGTTTTTGACCGTCCCATTATGTAGTTCTAGAATCAAATCAGTAACTTCGAGCCAAGTGTGATGTTATCTTCTACTCCCTCCTATGCCATTTAACTGACAGACCTAGGCTAGGCTTGCATGCATGCATTTTTGTACGGTGTCCGTGTGAATTATTTCGGGTCCAAGGTACTCTGTAGTATAAGTGTACTGGTCTGAACATTTTCCATATTTTTTAAAATATATTATCCGAAATCTGCCCTTACAAGACCATCTTTACAAGAAAAAGAAATAAAATACATGTTCCTCAAAAATTTAGCACCATCTTCCGCATCGCTCGACGGCACGCCGTGAACACATATCGATGCCACCTTTGCGCCTCTGGCATTGCAAAGATCGTGTCGGAGAAAGCTTGAAAAATCCAGGCGCTTGTAGGAGCAGCGATTGAGAAGTCGTCGACGTAAACCAGAAGGTGCCGGCGACCACGATATAAAAGATCGCTCTCCGGAGAAATTAGTACGGAGAAGGGCCGGGAGATGTTCCCAGTTTCGGCCCGACGTAGATTGGTGACTCCAAACTCACAAGTTCCAGCCAACAAGCAGAGATTCGTTGCCGCAGGCCGGGAAGACGAACTACGGCCGTTGAGGCGACGAGGTCGCGGTGTCTAAAAATAAAAGCAGTTACATAATGAAAGGAATTTTGGAATTGAAATTGCACTTCAAATTGGAAATGAATCTTGTTGTTATAGATTGAAATTCCACTTCATGTAATTTTCAATTTTGCTAGGTATTTTGGGTGCAAAACTTATTCTAACATTACGAAATTATATTGCACTTTTGAACAAAAAAAAACATAAAGCAACATTTATTTAATGGAGTCTTGCATATTCTCATATTTGTTCGTCTCCGCCACACCTCAAATTTAATCCTGCATCCGTGACTGATCATACATGCCCCTTACACTAGATGGATGGATGCCTAACTATCACGCGGAAAATTTGTTTTATAAACTATCGTTGGTAATAATAAGAACACGTTTTTGACCGCCCAATTATGTAATTTCAGAATCAAAGCAGTGACTTTTGAGTAACTTCAAGCAAAGTAAAACATAATTGCGATGCTATCTTCCAAGTGTGTTCTGGTCTGAAATGTTTTGATATTTTTAGTGCCGTAAAGTGTACTATGTTTGCTTCAGCCCTTGGCGGTCCAGACGTAAAATTTAGATTAGCCAGCTACTTTCTGCGCAGAACTGACTGCGTGCCTAATTTGACAGGAGGAAATTAAGAGATTTCCACCATTAGCATTGCATGCGTCCATGACACAGCTTCTCCGGTCGAAATCCGTCCCTGCCCCTGTGAACTCCTCCGTGGCCAATTTTATCTCTACCGTCATATTAAATCCTAAACGTTGATGTCGCACCAGTAACTAATAACTTTGCCATTAACTAGTGTGTTGTTCATAGTACGTGGTCTGATCTGATTGTCTCGCAGCTAGTTAATGGCATTCGATCGAGCAACACGCTTACCACGCCGCCGTGATGGCCACGGCGGACACCCAGCCGCCGAGCCCGGATGGTGGGTCTTCCTTTTTGCGGACGCCCGTCACGGCACGTCGGCATGGGATCGGCGGCGGCGGCGGCGCATCGTGTTAATGAAGCCGTAGCCGCCTAGCTACCACGCTGCCGGTGGGTTTGTTTCGTCGGATCGGGTGCTGGCCGGGAGCAGTCCATCTTCGAAGGACTGTAGACTCTAGTCTTGTCTTGCTGCGGCGTTGGTGTGTGTGTACATCTTCGAAGAGTATCCATCCTCCGGTCGCGAAAAGGAGGTGTGTAACATGGTCGATTTCTCATTTTGAAGGCTACGTGCATAGCGTGCATGTCCGAATACCTGTGCCACATGAATTCATACGAAATACCTCTCTCAAATTTCCATGAATTCTAGTTTTCTCAAAGTAAAACTCTTAACAGAAAAATTTATAGCAGGATATATTTATAGCTGCTAACAATACATGGTAGATATGCATAATTTATCTCCAACTGTTACAAAATAAAATCTAAGAAACAACTAGCAAATCTTTGAGGCTGTCAAATTCCTTCTTCTTCTTTCATGACACAATCTTGTAGGCACAAGAAGTAAAGGAAGAAAACTACCACACCCCAACCTAATATGTTCAAAACACCATTTTTTATTGAAAACTCAACTCAGACATCAAAAATTTCCCTCTCCTCCTGATGTCGATGAGACTGGCCGGAGGAGAGGAAACCGACTTATGGCTGAGGTGGAGGCGGCGGGTAGGTTTAGAGGAGGGAGAAAGACCCTACACAACGGAGAGAAGATGTAGCTCGTTACATTAGCTCGTCATATTCACACACTACATGCTCGTTTGATTCACATGATTTTCATAACACGGGAATAGGAAAACCACGGGATTGGAATGGCATGTCCTCTCCAATCCTATAGAATTATGGATCTACAAAGTGTTTGATAGAATAGGAAATCCAATAAAATTGTAGAAAGAGGTTGGAGTGAAGGTAAATTTTCGTACGAAACATAGTGCGAATGAATCCTTTATAGGAATTCTAAAGGTTTGTAATCCTGTGGATCAAATGACCTTTATAAAATAATCATATGGTTCCAATTCCTACAAAAATCTTAATCAATTCCTTTGAATCAAACAAGTCCTACATTGTATGCTGACTCTGGACCGATTTTTTTTTTGGTTCTCGGGCAACCTTTTTTTACCAGAAGTCACCACAACTAACGGGGGTGCTATGAAATCTCAAAAATCCTGGTAATTAATGATCCAAATTATTTTGAACAATAATTTAAATTCAAATATTTTAAACATAAAAAATAAGAAATTTTACTATCCCAAATAGACAATAGTGCTTGCATAGCAGAGCGGTAAGGACTATGCCCTTTTAACCGCCCTTTCGAACCCTCATCTGTACGGAGTAATTATTTTTATTGTCAACCCAGAGCAACAAACCACCAAATTACCAGCCCAGTCTATCTCTATTAGGAACAAGATTTTTTATTTTCATTGAAATTTGGAAATTTCAGCCGAGAAAGAAAAACCCTCTTGACTGATTGAGGCAGCAACGTAGAACGAGTCTTTCGCCACCAAATACTGCTATGCCACGACTGGCCTGAGAATTGGGACCTACCAATCAAAAGTAGGCCGCTACTAGGAGTAGCGTAGACCACGTGTTTTTCGTCTCTGTACCTTGCGAGGAGGATGACATACGCTCGGTCGTCACGACGCACATTCGGCAGGAGCTAGCTAGCAAAGAAGAACATCTCCCGGTGTAAAAGCCATCTCTTGGTTTTGGTCTGGTGTGGTTTATATGGATCTCGTCGTTTTCGCCTGTTGCACCTGCACAGACGTCTCCCCGGCGAGCCTAAATTAACTAGGACGGCGCCGTTGTCTCTCCTTTCCGTTTCGATCAGGCCTCACTCTTTGTGGTAGCCAGTTAACGACTTTGAGGCAGATACGTGCGGGCGTGAGGTGTGACACGCCGGCGTGTGGCGGCGGCGGCAGCGGCCTGAGCAATCAATCGAACGGCAAGGTTGAAATTAGCCTGCGGAGCAACACCAGCAGGGCGGACAGGTGGCGTTAGAGTCGCAACTCTTTGCCTCATTCTCGCGAGCGCAGGTCATGGATCTCGACCTGCGTGTTCGGTTGGGCCCGAACGTCTTAATCTCACGCGCGCAGACAGTTTATAATCCAGGCATGCCTGAGTTCGTTGCAATTTCTGGCTCGGTTGCTATGTGTTTGTTGGTGCCGATAATTATTCTCTCGGTCTTAAAAAGGTTTATTTTGCAAGGTCTTTTATGATAATTTTGATCATTAATATATGTAGAAAAATGTAAATCGCCAAAAGGGTATCGTGGTATTGTTTAATCTCAGTCATCATACCTCTAATTCCGAACAGGTATCGTTGAATCTCAGCCGTTCTTGTATTTTACTTAGGAAAATGTTTCAGTTTTAGGGGTCTATAAAAGCACAAGCTGTAGAAAATTATACTATCCTCCGTCCCAAATTAATTGTCTCAAGTTTGTTAAAATATGGATGCATCAAGACACTAAAACATGTCTAGATACATCCATATTTAAAAAAATTGGGGACAACTAATTTGGGACGGAGGGAGTATTAAGTTTCAGAATCTATAAATGGTATCAATGCATTCGTCTTGCAAATCCTGCGCATATTTGATGCATATTTATACAAAATTTGTGGACGTGCTACAACTGTAGATCATATCCCAAGTTATAATTTTTTTTTGAAAAACGAAATTTAAGGACGCATTACATTTTAGAAGGAAGGGATTATGTTCGTATCTGTTGTCTATCAACATGTACTAGTCGTTCCACACCATCTCATGTCGTAAAATTTTGAGGCTCATATACGAACTTATGATGTGTTCTTTTGCACCCCACACGTTAATGAGTTTGTGATTCCCGTGTCTACTTCAAGATGTTGGCTTCTTCATCTCTATATCTCTCATGATCATTTTCTTTTTGTTAGTCTACCAATTCGTGATGGTGTCTACACGAAAAAGATCGAGATTGATGGTGTTACTCTACTCCAAGCTTCCTTACCTATATTTTTTATTTATTTCATTTCTATGTTTGGAGTTTGTAGACAAACCTCGTCAGATTCGTCGCACGTGATGGACCTTTCAAACTTCAGTTGACTAGTAGCTTCATCTCGTTGTTCTCCACAACTCTCACGTCACTATGGAAAAAGTCAAGGTGCCGACGACTTTTCGTCTGGGCCAAAGACACATGGTTCAAACAGAAAAATGGCAACTTGTGCCGACAGCCACTGTCGGCAAAGGCCTAGTTTGGCCGTCGGCACCAGAAAGCGTTGGCACAGGGGTGTCCATAGTGACGGTGAGACAACCAGGCCGTCGGCATAGGGGTCTCCGCAGTGACGGTGAGATAACTAGGCCATCGGCAAAGGATTTTGTTTCTCCACGCACCCCGCTAGGAATTGCCTTTTCAGTTTTCAAAAAAAATATAAGAAAATGTTACAAATTTCAAAAAATAAAATCCTTTGAGATGATCATGTATTATGTGGTCTAGTTGTTCGGAAAATTAACAAACATGAATTTTGATATATTATGCAAAATGGCGTCATATTTCGGTAAAACGGTGTTTTTGGTTGCATACGAACCTCCGATGATGAAAAAATTATATAAGAATATATCTACTCAAAATTTTACATCCGAATTCAAACGCCTATGGTCGTTTAGCCAATTTTTAGATTCCCTAGAATAAAAATTGAAACATTAGTTTTTCTAGCTTTTAGATTTTGATAAAAGAGTATTTTATTGTTTCAAGATTTATTCATTAAAAGAAAATAATGTATTCGTGGTTCATTAGTCAAATAATTGTTTGGAATTCCAATAATATAGAAGTGTGATGTCATGATCCAAGGGTTAATAGGATTGATAGGCTACTATTGTCAACAAAGAAAACTGCTCTGCCAGAAGCGCATCCGGAAGAAACGAAGAAGTTAAGTATGCTGGTATAGGAGCGGTGTGAGGATGGGTGATAGAGTGGGAAGTTTGACTATTAATAAGTAATGTGATAAGGACATCCCTACCTCACTACTACCTCCGTCATTACCAATTGAAGATGAACCTGCTGTGAAGCTCAAGTCCAATGAAGTCAGGATTGGACCAATGACACGAGCTCGTGCGAAGCTACTTAAGCAACAGGTGAACTTGTTCCTAAACGATACCTTGATTGATGAGAACTTTATACTACCTAAGTCCTATTACTTATGTATCATCAGGTATGAAGAGGATACAAGCATCGCACGAGGAGGAGAGGAGCAGCTGGACGTGAAGATGGACGTGAAGCTGGACAAGGAGCTGGACATGAAGATATCTCATGAACGCGCGAGGGAGGAGCGGGAGGCATGCGCGTGAGGAGAAGACGACGTCCAGGCCAGTCCAGCACCCGGTCAGACCGGCCTCCAGACCGGCCAGTCCGATCCCTGGCTCGGTTGACCGGTCGCCAACCGGCCGCCAACCGGAAGGGACGCATCGTACCGGGCAGAAACCGGAAAGTTGCAAAGTTTCCGGTTGCCGCCCGGTTGACCGGACGCCAGACCGGCTGCTGGCGTGTAGTCAACAACTTCCTTGTGACGGTAAAGCACACGTCCGTTGGGAACCCCAAGAGGAAGGTATGATGCGCACAGCGGCAAGTTTTCCCTCAGAAAAGAAACCAAGGTTTATCGAACCAGTAGGAGCCAAGAAGCACGTGAAGGTTGTTGGTGGAGGAATGTAGTGCGGCGCAACACCAGTGAAACCGGCGCCAATGTGGAACCTGCACAACACAATCAAAGTACTTTGCCCCAACGTAACAGTGAGGTTGTCAATCTCACCGGCTTGCTGAAAACAAAGATTAAGCGTATCGAGTGGAAGATGGTGTTTGTTTGCAAAGAACAGTAAAAATCGTAGAATGTATTCAGATGTAAAAAAATGGACCGGGGTCCACAGTTCACTAGAGGTGTCTCTCCAATAAGATAACTAACATGCTGGGTGAACAAATTACAGGCGGACAATTGACAAATAAGAATTCAATACATATCAACGATGATTACTATGTGATTTAATCAGGGCATTACGACAAAGTACATAGACCGCTATCCAGCATGCATCTATGCCTAAATAATCCACCTTCAGGTTATCATCCGAACCCCTTCCGGTATTAAGTTGTAAACAACAGATAATTGCATTAAGTATGGTGCGTAATGTAATCAACACAAATATCCTTAGACAAAGCATCGATGTTTTATCCCTAGTAGCAACAGCACACCCGCAACCTTAGAACTTTACGTCACTCGTCCCAGCATTAAATGGAGGCATGAACCCACTATCGAGCATAAATACTCCCTCTTGGAGTTACAAGTATCAACTTGGCCAGAGCCTCTACTAGCAACGGAGAGCATGCAAGAACATAAACAACACATATATGATAGATTGATAATCAACTTAACATAATATTCTATATTCATCGGATCCCGCCAAACACAACATGTAGCATTACAAATAGATGATCTTGATCATGTTAGGCAGCTCACAAGATCTAAACAATGATAGCACAAGCGGAGAAGACAACCATCTAGCTACTGCTATGGACCCATAGTCCAAGGATGAACTACTCACGCATCAATCCGGAGGCGGGCATGATGATGTAGAGCCCCTCCGGTGATGATTCCTGATACGTCCAAAACGTATCTACCTTCCCGAACACTTTTGCTATTGTTTTGCCTCTAATTTGTGTATTTTGGATGCAACTAACACGGACTAACGCTGTTTTCAGCAGAACTGTTCTGGTGTCTCGTTTTTGTGCAGAAATCCAACTTTCAGGAAAAACCTCGGAATTTATACAGAAGGCCCTATTTTCCCAGAAGACTCACGGAGCCAGAAGGGCAAGTCAGGTGGAGGCCCGAGGGCCCCACACCCTAGGGCGGCGCGGCCCAGGAGGGGGGCTGAAAGGATCGTATGCCGCACCTAGAGGGGGGGAGGGTGAATAGGTGCTAACCAATTTTTAGTTCTTTTTCAATTTAGGTTTGACACAAAGGTAAATTCTCTAGATATGCAACTAAGTGAATTTACCTATATGACAAGGTTATCAACTAAGCAAGATATAGCTACGCAATATATAGGAGATAGAGTGGGATAGAGGTAACCGAGAGTGTAGCACGCGTTGACACGGAGATGATTCCCGTAGTTCCCTTCCTTTGCAAGAAGGTACGTCTACGTTTGGAGGAGTGTGGTTGCTACGCAAGCCAAACCAACAGCCACGAAGGCTTCACTCGGATCTCCCGTGAGCAACGCCACGAAGGCCTAGCCCACTTCCACTAAGGGATTTCCTCGAGGCGGAAACCGGGCCTTTACAAGGTTCTTGGGGCACACATCCACAACTGAATTGGAGGCTCCCAAATCTGTAACAATACAACAATCAACAACAACACATCAACACAAATCAACTAGAGAACCAAATGGGAACACTAGCATGAGATCCCTCAAACAAATGAGGGGGAAATGAAAAACGCTTCGGTGAGGATGTAGATCGGTGGCTTCTCCTTCGAATCTCCAAAGATCAAGAGATTTGGTTGGGGGAGGAAGGAGATCTTGCAAATCTTGTGTTTCTTGAGGTGGCTCTAATGGTGGTGTAGCTTGGCAGAATTCTTGAGCAATGATTGAGCAAAGGGGTAAGGAAGAAGAAGAGGGGTATAAATACCCCTCCCCAAAATCCAACCGTTGAGCCTTCCGGGGGGCCGGATAATCCGGCCTAAGTTAGGGCCGGATAATCCGTCCCCCGGATAATCCGGCCTCCAGGTACAAAACCATGACAATGTCCGGTCAAATGTCCGGCCCCATACCAGAGCCACTTTTCTTCAGGTCCTTAGCCGTTTTCGAGGGGGCCGGATATTCTTGAAATGTCCGGCCCGGATAATCCGGCCCTGGGACAAAACCAGGACAATATCCGGGCAAATGTCCGGCCCCCATACTGAGCTGATTTCCCTCAGGTCCTTAGCCAAAATTCTGGGGGCCGGATATTTTGGAAATATCCGGCCCGGATTATCCGGCCTGATGAACTTTTTCTGATTTTCTTTGACAGCACTGACCACATCCAACACACACACAAATGTATCTATATAATCCCTGTACCACTTAACCAAACATTAGTATATCACGTACATTGACATCAAACACTCAAAACATAATATGAGAGATGTTCTTTCAATCTCCCCCTTTTTGGTGTTTGATGACAATATACGGATTTGCAAGAGAATCACTATAGAGACAAGCATAATGGCAAAATATAGAGGCACTCCCCCTACATGTGTGCATATAAGTAATTTGCATTTGAATACAAATACACAAAACATAGGAGCAAGGTGCCTCAACACAAGAGGTATCCATCATGAGCTCTAACAAGAGACATAAACAAAAATGAAGTTGAGATAGGATGCTAGAAACCATACCCATGTGTAGATATATGATACGGAGATATAGCATCACACATAACATAATAGTCTTGATCTCAACATATAGAAATCCGAAAACCATAACAATGTCTCACACCACATAGCACATAGTTTTAAACGGAACACCAACCAAAGCAAATAGTTCAAATAAAATGGAACACAAGCAATAAAGGAATGGTAAACGCATATGCTTGTGCCCAAACCATGCAAATCCCCGAGAGAGTTCCTAATAGAACACTTCTCCCCCTTTGGCATCGAAACGCCAAAAAGGGGACAAGCGCGATGCTACTCGCCCCATGGGGATCACTCGGAGACATCTTCATCATCGGACGCGGATGGCACTTCTTCTTCTTCTTCTTCTTCTTCTTCATCAGTGTCAGGTGCATCCGGAGAGCGGCGAGTGAGACTGGACCTTTGAAGGCAACTATCGAGATCACTCCACTGAACCTGTGCAGAATGCCACCCACTGTAACCTGGGTGAGCAGGGGGCTGAGGAGGGGGTCCTTGCTCACCACTGAGCTTGTGCAGAATGACCGCCTGAGTGTGCTTAATCTCAGCCCGCTCCCGGCTGGCCGCAAAGTTCTCCTTATGAATCTCAATGTTCATGCAGAGGATGTAACGCTGAAATCAACTGAGCATGTTCACTTGTTTCTTCATTGCAGGTAGGTCAGAATGGCGAGCAGGAGCAAATCCACTAGAACGAGCATCACCCATGAAGGAGTCAGGTGGAGGTACAACAGAAGAGACAGGCTTAAGCTTGTAGGGCTTCTTGATAGAGTGCTTCACCAAAGGGTAACCGCTCAAGTCTTCACCACGCCCGCCGGCAATGTTGTTGATGAGGAGCTGGATGTAGGGCGCATAAGGTATAGTAGTGCGGGAGACCATGGTATCATGAATCTCATGGAAGATGTAGTCCATGATATCAAAAGAGAAGTTATGTTCCTCATTCTCATCACGAGCACACCGAAGGCTGAGGCACATGAGATCCACAAGAGATCCCTGGATTGCATCATTATTACCACCACTAGGAGCGATGGTGGACCGAAAGAACCGGAGTAGCTGACCATAGATGGGAAGCAGCCCCTTTGTCGTTCCCACTTTTCCAGCAGATGTATAGAGATCAAACATTGCATTCTTTTCTGCCCTCTGAGGTCCATGGAGACGACGGCCTTCATCCGCAGGAACTCCAAGAATAGCAGCGAAACGACGCAAGGTGGCACTGCAGTGAGTGGAGCCAGACATCCATTCCATAGTACGGTCCACATCTTTCTTGATGGCCAATGTAGCGAAGAACTGCTTCACCAACTCTGGGCTGTAGTCACAACGAATCTTCATCAAATCCTGTAAGCCCAACCTGCCGGTCACCCAGATGGCATCCTCAATGTGATTGTTGATTGCCAGAACGTCCACATCGATAGCTTGCATGGGACGTAAATTCTTCATGGGCTCATAGATATCCTTATAGATGAACTCCTGTTCCATGCACCAGTATTTTCTGCCCTCTGTCTCTTCATCCCTTGGGAGGTCTTCATACCAGTTCTTTAAGCGGAGAGCAGAATAAGAAATAGAGTCCATGGTCTTGTAGTTTTCCCTAGTTGCCTTGTTCTTGTGTCTAGATGAGGTTGACTTGCGAGGAGCGTTGGACACGAACTCATCACTTGAACGATCAGCCCTTGGGCGTCTCCGAGAGGTACCCCGAGAAGAACGACCTGAGACTAGCAAAGATGAATAGCAAAGAGAGGATGATGCTCATCAGTCATGTAAGATACGATGAATGTACTCGAGAAACATACTATAAGTTGGTACAAGTCTAGACATGGTAGATTGAATCAAAACTGCATAGGCGATGAAGCTCCAGGCCGGATAATCCGGTGCCCCAAGGGGGCGGATAATCCGGCCAGACCGGATAATCCGGTCCTCGCGGGGGCCGGATAATCCAGCCCTGCGAATCTAGCAGAAATTGCAATCAACAACATGTCTATGAAAAGATCGGCCTTAAAGGATGCAAGAGAAGTATACTACAAACAATTTGGAACAACTAGACACCAAATCCACTAAGAAAATAGCACATACAAATCACAACACCTAGGGTTAGGGATTGTGAGTCATACCCGCATCCATTGCGAAAGCCGCTTGGAGGAGAAGGTAGCTAGGAGGGAGGAGCACCCGATCCACCCAAAAACTCTGGGAGGGAGTGGACGGGGCAACTCCGGCGAGGAGGAGAGGCTCCGGCAATCTTGAGAGGAAAGAGAGGAGAGAGAGGCGCGTGGGGGTGGTCTGAACCGTTTCCCCCCCCCCGCGGCCTCGTCCTCAGCCCTTTCAAGATCAGCCCAGGCCGGATAATCCGGCCCTAGTTTAGGGCGGATAATCCGGCCGGGCCGGATTTTCCGGGTCGCCTGGGGGGCGGATTATCCGGTGTTCTGGAGAGTTTCAGAACACCGCCAATCCAGCCTATCTTTCTTTGGTTATTTGCGGACTCATATGTGGTGCAATAGAGAATCACCTCACATATAAGATGCATATTTACCAATAAGATGGGGCAACCTAGATCATCCGACCGACAAACCTCAAACTCCAAGTTTTTTATCAAACATGACAAATGAGTGATACGTCTCCAACGTATCGATAATTTCTTATGTTCCATGCTACTTTATTGATGATACCTACATGTTTTATGCACATTATATGTCATATTTATGCATTTTCTGGAACTAACCTATTAACAAGATGCCGAAGAGCCAGTTGCTTGTTTTCTGCTGTTTTTGGTTTCAGAAATCCTAGTAAAGAAATATTCTCGGAATTGGACGAAACTTTCGCCCGTGGTCCTATTTTTGCACGAAGCTTCCGAAGACCGAAGACCTAACGAAGTGGGGCCACGAGGCAGCCAGGGGTGGCCGGCGCGGCCCAGGCCCTGGCCGCGCCGACCTATCCCCTGGGCCCCTCGTGTGGCCCCTCGCGTTGACCCTCCGCCTACTTAAAGCTTCCGTCGCGAAAACCCCAGTACCGAGAGCCACGATACGGAAAACCTTACAGAGCCGCCGCCATCGCGAAGCCAAGATCTGGGGGACAGGAGTCTCTGTTCCGGCACCCTGCCGGAGCGGGGAAGTGCCCCCGGAAGGCTTCTCCATCGACACCGCTGCCATCTCCACCGCCATCTTCATCACCGCTGCCGCTCCCATGAGGAGGGAGTAGTTCTCCATCGAGGCTCGGGGCTGTACCGGTAGCTATGTGGTTAATCTCTCTCCTATGTAATTCAATACAATGATCTCATGAGCTGCTTTACATGATTGAGATTCATATGAGTTTGTATCACAATTTATCTATGTGCTACTCTAGTGATGTGTTATTAAAGTAGTTTTATTCCTCCTGCATGTGTGCAAAGGTGACGAGTGCGTGCACCGTGTTAGTACTTGGTTTATGCTATGATCATGATCTCTTGAAGATTGCGAAGTTAACTATTGCTATGATAATATTGATGTGATCTATTCCTCCTACATATGCATGAAGGTGACAAGGTGTGCATGCTATGCTAGTACTTGGTTTAGTCGTTTTGATCTATCTTACACTTAAGGTTACTAAAATATGAGCATTATTGTGGAGCTTGTTAACTCCGGCATTGAGGGTTCGTGTAATCCTACGCAATGTGTTCATCATCCAACAAAAGTGTAGAGTATGCATTTATCTATTCCGTTATGTGATCAATGTTGAGAGTGTCCACTAGTGAAAGTGTAATCCCTAGGCCTTGTTCCTAAATACTGCTGCGTTACTACTGCTTGTTTCATCGTTTTATCGTGTTACTATCGCTGCAATACTACCACCATCAACTACACGCCAGCAAGCTATTTTCTGGCACCGTTGCTACTGCTCATATATATTCATACCACCTGTATTTCACTATCTCTTCGCCGAACTAGTGCACCTATTTGGTGTGTTGGGGACACAAGAGATTTCTTGCTTTGTGGTTGCAGGGTTGCATGAGAGGGATATCTTTGACCTCTTCCTCCCTGAGTTCGATAAACCTTGGGTGATCCACTTAAGGGAAACTTGCTGCTGTTCTACAAACCTCTGCACTTGGAGGCCCAACACTGTCTACAGGAAAGGAGGGGGAACGTAGACATCAATGAGCAAGATGGAAATGGCTTATAGATGAGTGTAGGCTTAGGTTTAGAGGAAACAAACTGTTAATGGTACATGATCACTCAAGTTTGCAAGATATGAGCAAATAAGGCCAAACTAGAGTGATTTCCCATAAGAACATGGAGTTGTCAAATAAAAAGGCGATAAGATCCAAATAACTCCAACTCTTCTCAAAGAAGAGTGTGGTGGCCTAGGCCACCATATATGAGTGTTATGGCATGGCACCGCGAAGATATATCTTGGGCCCAAAACCACTACTCATCATTGAAGCTCACATATCATTATATTATATAAAGAGAATGATTTTATTTAATGTTGGCATTATGGGGGGAGGGATAGCTCAATAGTTTAAACCGCACTCCCCTATTTCTATGCCCACATCTAAACCAAATAAAGTTTTGAGACAAA
This sequence comes from Lolium rigidum, assembly GCF_022539505.1. NCBI lineage: Eukaryota > Viridiplantae > Streptophyta > Magnoliopsida > Poales > Poaceae > Lolium > Lolium rigidum. Next base: position 69,275,698 of record NC_061508.1, on the reverse strand, counting down.
GGTGTGTTTGCAAGATGGTCAAGCTATACTCCTTGAATCAATGATATTTAGCTCATTCCTCAAATAAGAGAACCTTGCTTCATCAAGAGGCTTCATGAATATATCGGCAAGTTGATCTTTGGTAGGAACATAGATAAGCTCAATATCACCACGGGCAACATGATCCCTAATGAAATGATTTCGGATCTCAATATGCTTCGTTCTTGAATGTTGCACCGGATTATAGGCAATCTTGATGGCACTTTCATTGTCACATAATAGAGGCACTTTGTCACAAATGACACCATATTCCTTTAAAGTTTGCCTCATCCATAACAATTGAGTGCATCCACTTGCGGCGGCAACATATTCGGCTTCGGCGGTGGAGAGAGATATACAATTTTGCTTCTTAGAAGACCAACACACCAAGGACCTACCAAGAAATTGGCAAGCCCCGGAAGTTGATTTCCTATCATCCTTGTCCCCCGCCCAATCCGCATCGGTATATCCATTGAGAATAAAGCTTGAGCCTTTGGGGTACCAAATACCATATCTTGGGGTATCAACCAAATATCTAAAGATTCTTTTGAGAGCCATCATGTGGCTCTCCTTAGGAGAAGCTTGATACCTTGCACACACACCAACACTCAACACTATGTCCGGTCTAGATGCACAAAGGTAAAGCAAGGATCCAATCATGGAGCGATATACCTTTTGATCCACCTCTTTACCATTGGGATCTAGTGCAAGATGACATTTGGTAACCATAGGAGTGGCCACACCCTTCAACTCGGTCATCTTGAACCTCTTGAGCATGTCTTGGAGATATTTTGCTTGATTGATGAAGGTTCCTTCTCTCAATTGCTTGATCTCAAAACCAAGGAAGAACTTCATCTCTCCCATCATAGACATCTCAAACCTATCGGTCATAAGCTTTGAAAATTCATCATTGAAAGCTTTGTTAGTAGAGCCAAAGATAATATCATCAACATATAATTGGCAAACGAAAAGCTCCCCATTAACCCTCTTAGTAAAAAGAGTGGGATCGATTAGCCCAACATCAAACCCACGGTCTACCAACAATTCTTTAAGGTGCTCGTACCAAGCTCTAGGAGCTTGTTTGAGACCATAAAGTGCTTTATCAAGCTTGTAGACATGGTTAGGAAAGTTGAGATCCTCAAACCCCGGGGTTGCTTAACATAAACCTCTTCATGCAAAGGACCATTAAGAAATGCACTTTTAACATCCATTTGTTGTAACTTAAAGTTATGATGCGATGCATAAGCAAGAAGGATACGGATGGACTCAAGACGAGCCACGGGAGCATAGGTCTCTCCAAAGTCAATTCCTTCAACTTGAGAGAAACCTTGAGCCACCAATCTTGCCTTGTTCCTCACAACATTTCCAAACTCATCTTGCTTGTTCTTGAATATCCATTTAGTGCCTATAACATTGCGGCACTCCTTTGGCTTCTCTACTAAGGTCCATACTTTGTTGCGCTTGAAGTTGTTGAGTTCTTCGTGCATAGCTTCCAACCAATCCGAATCTTCAAGGGCTTCAAATACTTTCTTTGGTTCCACTAAGGAGATATAAGCATGATGATTGCTAAAGTTAGCCAATTGCCTTCTTGTGGAAACCTTTGCCCTTACATCACCAAGAACCTTGTCATGTGTGTGTTCAAGACGCTCAAGTTGCCTTTCTCTTCTTGCTAGACGACGGGCCTCGATCTCCTCCTTGGTTTTTCTAGGCCTTGGAGGTGTCACTTGATCAACTTGATCATTTGGGTCCCCGTCTTGACCTTCAATTTGAGCTTCCTCAATTTCTTGAGAATGCTCAACCTCATGTGCTTGATCTTGGACAACATTTGGTGAAGCGCAAATATCAAATGGATACTCATCGGAGCCATCATGAATTCTTGGTTGATCTTGTCCTTGATCTTGTACATGAGAGGGAGGGTTTTCTTCTTGTTCTTGGGTTGGTGCATCATTAGCTTCAAGAGATGGGGTTTGTTGATGTTGAGAGGATGAGGGCTCCATCGTGGTAGAGCATAGTTCTTCCCGAGACGCCACACCGTGTCCCTCAATGGGGCGGAAAAATCCCACACCCATTCTTACTATGGCATCTTGAGGTATTTCATCACCTGCACATACATCAACTTGCCCCACTTGGGAGCCATCATTTTCTTCGAACCTCACACTACAAGATTCGATGATAATCCCGGAGGCTATATCAAAGATTCTATAAGTGTGAGATTCGGCACCGTAACCAACAAATATACCCTCCAAAGCTTTAGGAGCGAATTTAGACAAACGAACTCCTTTGATTTTGTAGAAACACTTACAACCGAACACCTTGAAGTATGAGATATTAGGCTTGTTGCCGGTGAGTATTTCATATGGAGTCTTGTTCAAACCCTTGCGGAGATAGAGCCGGTTAGAAGAGTGGCAAGCGGTGGAGATGGCTTCGGCCCAAAAGTTATAGCGGGATTTATACTCCGCCATCATAGATCTTGCCATATCCATAAGAGTCCGGTTCTTCCTCTCCGCAACACCATTTTGTTGAGGGTGTAAGCAGCGGAATATTGATGACGAATCCCCTCATCACTAAGAAAATCATTGAGTGTGTAGTTCTTGAACTCGGAGCCGTTGTCACTTCTTATTGCCATAATGAGGAGGTTGTGTTGGCGTTGCACCTCGGTAGCAAAGTCAATGAATATTTGTTGAGTCTCATCTTTCGTCTTGAGAAAGTAGACCCAAGTGTATCTTGAGTAATCATCAACAATCACCAAGCAATGTTTCTTCGCACCAAGACTTGCATGAGTAACGGGACCAAAGAGATCCACATGAAGGAGCTCCAAGATCCTCTTGGAAGAGATGATAGTCTTGCTTGGATGCGGAGAGTCATGCATTTTGCCTTCAACACAAGCCCTACAAACACGATCTTTGGCAAAAGAAACATTTTCCATTAGTCCCACAATATGGTTCCCCTTGTGAAGACTTTGCAAAGTTCTCATGTTGACATGGGCTAGGCGGCGATGCCACAACCAACCCACATCCGCCTTTCCGAATAGGCACATCGCACTTGAAGTGGTGGTCCCCGAAAAGTCCACCACATACAAGTTATGTTCGCGATACCCAACGAAATCGACTTTTAGAGTCTTGCTCCACAAGAGGACCACAATATCATTATCAATAAAGACGGCGAAACCCATCTTGCCAAGGGCGGAAACGGAAAGCAAATTGTAACCAAGGGTTTTGACAAGCATGACATCCACAAGTGTTATGTTGTGTGCAACCACAACCTTGCCAAAACCCATTACCTCGGATGTAGAATTATCGCCAAAGGAGACGGTGATATTGTTTATGTTGGGCCTCAACTCCTTGACGAGGTTCTTGCCGCCGGTCATATGACTTGTACATCCACTATCAAGTACCCATTTTGAACCTCCGGCGGCATAGTCCTACATGAGATCAATTCTTGGATTTAGGTACCCATTTCTCAATGGGTCCTCTTTTGTTAGCAACAAGGGTCTTTGGGACCCAAATAGACCAAGCAACATAACCATCATATGGGCCAACATATTTAGCATAAACATCACCATAATAATCTTTAAATAGAACATAGTGAGGGTTAGCATTTCCCGCATTATCATCATTAATGGTGTTGCCCTTAGGGGCTTCACCATTGGTGATAGCTTTCTTCTTCTCTTGTGCGGGCTTGGCCTTTTGCTTGTTTGCCTTCTTCGCCTTGGCATTGTAACCTAGGCCCTCCCTCCCATTGTTTGATCTTTGCTTACTCAAAAGATCATCCAAAGAGAGTTTACTTTGGGGAGAGGAGGCCTTAGCAAGTTCATCCTTCAACCTAGCATTTTCCTCAATAATATTTGCATGATCACAAGAAGAGGTAGAGGAACTAGGCACATCATATGAAGCAAGCCTAATTTGAAGTTGCTCATTTGACTTGGATAGGAGAGAGTATTCACTCTTCAAAGCTTTGTGAGCTTTGTCTAGTTCATCTAGATCCTTCACAAGTTTCTCATGATCAACACCAAATTGGGCCTTTTCCTTTTTAAGCAATTTAGTCTTAGCCCTAGCATGATCTCTAGCTTTAGTGAGCTTGTTAATTTCATCTTGAGGCTCTTCAAGATTTTCTAGCCTCTCCTCAAGAGAAGCTATAGTTTCTTGACTTTCCTCAAGAGCATTTTTAAGAGCATGGATTTCAAGAGAGTCTTCTCTCTCTATTTGACCCTTTTTCTCAAGCATATCATTTTGTTGAGCTAAACGAGCCATGAGATTTGAAACATGCTTTTTGTTGATACCTTGTAGGTTAAACATGAATTCATCAAATTCTAGCATTTCTTGTTTCACTTTTAGACTAGCATCATCAACCCCTAGATCACTTGATATGTTAGGCATAGAGGGGCTAGGAGATGATACCTCGGAGGATTTGGCCATGAGACAACTTTCTTCCTCCACATGAATGATCTCATTGGGGGATTCACTTGGTGATGAAGAGTTAGTGGAGAGGGAGGCAAGAGCTACCAATCCATTAGAGGTTGCATCTTCTTCATCATCAACATCATCATCTCCGGAGGAGTATTCTTCTTGAGTTGATAGCACAATAGATGTGTCCAAGGAGGACTTTGCCATGAAGCAATGTGCATTCTTGATATGAGGATTCTCATTGGGGGATTCAAAGAGAGATGAAGAGGGAATGTTGGTAGTGACAATGGCGGCCACTTCCTTTGAGCTTTCTCCTTCATCATCACTAGAGCTTACAACTTCATCGGAAGAATATTCTTCCCTAGTCACTAGCACAACTCTTGGGGGCTTCTTGCCCTTCTTTTGTTGTTGTAGAACTTCTTGTTGGGGGCTTTTGAGTATTTGCCCTTTGATTCTTTGCTCTTGTCCTTGGGAATGAGCCTTCCATTATGTAGCTCTCTATTCTCATAGGGGCATTCGGCAATGAAGTGGCGCTTGTCATCACAATTGTAGCATGATCTTGTCTTTGGACCAAAGCTAGTGAACCCACTTTTGTGTTTTCTCTTGATGTTGTCTTCCTTGGCCTTGGAGGGATCAACCCAAAATGACTTTGCATGGAAGGCCATGTGATCATGATAGTGGCATTCCAAATCTTCCGGATAGGTCATACTCCAAGATGCCCTATATTGTTCTTGAGGGTACACTTCTTCAATGGGGTTGACCACTGATGCGCGTAGATGTACACGTCTGTTGGGAACCCCAAGAGGAAGGTATGATGCGCACAGTGGCAAGTTTTCCCTCAGAAAGAAACCAAGGTTTATCGAACCAGGAGGAGCCAAGAAGCACGTTGAAGGTTGATGGTGGCGAAATGTGATGCGGCGCAACACCAGGGATTCCGGCGCCAACGTGGAACCTGCACAACACAACCAAAGTACTTTGCCCCAACGAAAGAGTGAGGTTGTCAATCTCACCGGCTTGCTGTAACAAAGGATTAACCGTATTGTGTGGAAGATGATTGTTTGCGAAGAAAACAGTAAAGAAAGTATTGCAGTAAATTGTATGCGATCTAAAGAATAGGACCGGGGTCCACAGTTCACTAGAGGTGTCTCTCCCATAAGATAAAAGCATGTTGGGTGAACAAATTACAGTCGGGCAATTGACAAATAGAAAAGGGCATAACAATGAACATACATGACATGATAAATATAGTGAGATTTAATTGGGCATTACGACAAAGTACATAGACCGCCATCCAACTGCATCTATGCCTAAAAAGTCCACCTTCAGGTTATCATCCGAACCCCTTTCAGTATTAAGTTGCAAAGCAACAGTACAATTGCATTAAGTATAGTGCGTAATGTAATCAACAACTACATCCTTAGAAATAGAATCAATGTTTTATCCCTAGTGGCAACAAGCACAACACAACCTTAGAACTTTCTCGCCACTGTCCTGGTATCAATGAAGGCATGAACCCACTATCGAGCATAAATACTCCCTCTTGGAGTTAAGAGTAAAAACTTGGCCGAGCCTCTACTAATAACGGAGAGCATGCAAGATCATAAACAACACATAAGTAATAGATTGATAATCACCATAACATAGTATTCTCTATCCATCGGATCCCGACAAACACAACATATAGAATTACAGATAGATGATCTTGATCATGTTAGGCAGCTCACAAGATCCAACAATGAAGCACAATTAGGAGAAGACGACCATCTAGCTACTGCTATGGACCCATAGTCCAGGGGTGAACTACTCACTCATCACTCCGGAGGCGATCATGGCGATGAAGAGTCCTCCGGGAGATGATTCCCCTCTCTAGCAGGGTGCCGGAGGCGATCTCCTGAATCCCCCGAGATGGGATTCACGGCGGCGTCTCTGGAAGGTTTTCCGTATCGTGGCTCTCGGTACTGGGGGTTTCGCGACGGAGGCTTTAAGTAGGCGAAAGGGTAGGTCAAAGGGCATCACGGGGGGCCCACACACTAGGGCGGCGCGGCCAGGGCTTGGGTCGCGCCGCCATGGTGTGTCCCCACCTCGTGGCCCCACTTCCTTTCCTCTTCGGTCTTCTGGAAGCTTCGTGCAAAAATAGGACCCTGGGCGTTGATTTCGTCCAATTCCAAGAATATTTCCTTACTAGGATTTCTGAAACCAAAAATAGCAGAAAACAAGAATCGGCTCTTCGGCATCTTGTTAATAGGTTAGTTCCAGAAAATGCGTAAATACGACATATAATGTGTATAAAACATGTAGATATCATCAATAATGTAGCATGGAACATAAGAAATTATTGATACGTTGGAGACGTATCAGCATCCCCAAGCTTAGTTCTGCTCGTCCCGAGCAGGTAAAACGATAACAAGGATAATTTCTGAAGTGACATGCCATCATAATCTTGATCATACTATTGTAAACATATGTAATGAATGCAGCGATCAAAACAATGGTAATGACATGAGTAAACAAATGAATCATAAAGCAAAGACTTTTCATGAATAGTACTTCAAGACAAGCATCAATAAGTCTTGCATAAGAGTTAACTCATAAAGCAATAAATGAAAGTAAAGGTATTGAAGCAACACAAAGGAAGATTAAGTTTCAGCGGTTTGTTTCAACTTATAACATGTATATCTCATGGATATTGTCAACATAGAGTAATATAACAAGTGCAATATGCAAGTATGTAGGAATCAATGCACAGTTCACACAAGTGTTTGCTTCTTGAGGTGGAGAGAGAGATAGGTAAACTGACTCAACAATAAAAGTAAAAGAAGGTCCTTCAAAGAGGAAAGCATCGATTGCTATATTTTTGCTAGAGCTTTTATTTTGAAAACATGAAACAATTTTGTCAACGGTAGTAATAAAGCATATGAGTTATGTAAATTATATCTTACAAGTTGCAAGCCTCATGCATAGTATACTAATAGTGCCCGCACCTTGTCCTACTTAGCTTGGACTACCGGATCATCGCAATACACATGTTTCAACCAAGTGTCACAAAGGGGTACCTCCATGCCGCCTGTACAAAGGTCTAAGGAGAAAGCTCGCATTTTGGATTTCTCGCTTTTGATTATTCTCAACTTAGACATCCATACCGGGACAACATGGACAACAGATAATGGACTCCTCTTTAATGCATAAGCATGTAGCAACAATTATTATTCTCATATGAGACTGAGGATATATGTCCAAAACTGAAACTTCCACCATGATTCATGGCTTTAGTTAGCGGTCCAATGTTCTTCTCTAACAATATGCATGCTCCAACCATTAAGGTGGTAGATCTCTCTTACTTCAGACAAGACGGACATGCATAGCAACTCACATGATATTCAACAAAGAGTAGTTGATGGCGTCCCCGTAAGCATGGTTATCGCACAACAAGCAACTTAATAAGAGATAAAGTGCATAAGTACATATTCAATACTACGATAGTTTTTAAGGCTATTTTGTCCCATGAGCTATATATTGCAAAGGCGAATGATGGAATTTTAAAGGTAGCACTCAAGCAATTTACTTTGGAATGGCGGAGAAATACCATGTAGTAGGTAGGTATGGTGGACACAAATGGCATAGTGGTTGGCTCAAGGATTTGGATGCATGAGAAGTATTCCCTCTCGATACAAGGTTTAGGCTAGCAAGGTTATTTGAAGCAAACTCAAGGATGAACCGGTGCAGCAAAACTCACATAAAAGACATATTGTAAACATTATAAGACTCTACACCGTCTTCCTTGTTGTTCAAAACTCAATACTAGAAATTATCTAGACCTTAGAGAGACCAAATATGCAAACCAAATTTTAGCGAGCTCTATGTATTTCTTCATTAATGGGTGCAAAGTATATGATGCAAGAGCTTAAACATGAGCACAACAATTGCCAAGTATCACATTATCCAAGACATTTTAGAATTACTACATGTAGCATTTTCCAATTCCAACCATATAACAATTTAACGAAAAAGAAACTTCGCCTTGAACATTATGAGTAAAACCTAAGGACATATTTGTCCATATGCAACAGCGGAGCGTGTCTCTCTCCCACACAGTGAATGCTAGGATCCAACTTTATTCAAACAAAACAAAAACAAAAACAAACCGACGCTCCAAGCAAAGTGCATAAGATGTGATTGAATAAAAATATAGTTTCAGGGGAGGAACCTGATGATGTTGTCGATGAAGAAGGGGATGCCTTGGGCATCCCCAAGCTTAGACGCTTGAGTCTTCTTAAAATATGCAGGGATGAACCACGGGGCATCCCCAAGCTTAGAGCTTTCACTCCTCTTGATCATAGTATATCATACTCCTCTCTTGACCCTTGAAAACTTCCTTCACACCAAACTTCAAGCAAACTCATTAGAGGGTTAGTGCACAATTAATAATTCACATATTCAGAGGTGACACAATCATTCTTAACACTTCTGGACATTGCACAAAGCTACTGGACATTAGTGGATCAAAGAAATTCATCCAACATGGCAAATACAGCAATGCGAAATAAAAGGCAGAATCTATCAAAAACAGAACAGTCCGTAAAGACGAACCTGAAAGGTGCATTAGACTTGCTCAAATGGAAAAACTCAAAACTAATGAAAGTTGCGTACATATCTGAGGATCATGCTCGTAATTTTGCAGATTTTTTCGAATTTTTACGAGAGACTTATGCCAGAATTCGTGACAGTACAGCAATGCTGTTTCGCGCAGCGATCCAAATCTATCATCAACTTTAACATGGAAACTTTACTTGGCACAAAAACATGATAAGGAGAGGTTGCTACAGTAGTAAACAACTTCCAAGACTCAACAAAACAAAAATTGCTGTAGTAAAATAAACACATGGGTTATCTCCCAAGAAGTTCTTTCTTTATAGCCATTAAGATGGGCTCAGTAATTTTAATGATACTTTCGCAAGAAAGAAGAGTTGAAGCAAAAGAGAACATCAAAAAGCAAATTTAAAACAGATTTAAGTCTAACCCACTTCCTATGAAAAGGAATCTTGTACATAAATAAATTCATGAAGAACAAAGTGACAAGCATAGGAAGGCAACACAAGCGCAATTTCAAGATTCTCAACATAAAGAGGGGAAACTTAATATTATTAAGATGCATATAACCATGTTTCCCTCTCTCATAATAACTTTCAGTAGCATCATGAACAAACTCAACAATATAAGTATCACATGAAACATTCTTGTCATGAGCTACATGCATAAAATCATTACTCTCCACATAAGCATAATCATTACTATTAATTGTAGTGGGAGCAAATTCAATAAAGTAGCTATCATTATTATTCTCATCACCATAATCATCATATATAGGAGGCATATTGTAATCATAATTAATTTTCTCCTCAATAGTAGGTGGACTGAAAATATCATATTCATCATTGCAAACATCATATATAGGAGGTAAAGTATCATCCAAGTAAATTTTCTCCTCCATGCTTGGGGGACTAAAAATATCACAACCAGCTTCCCCAAGCTTAAATTCTTCCATAGCTTTAGCAATAATGGTGTTCAAAGAGTTCATGCTAATAACATTGCTACAACTATTTTGCAAACAAAGTTCCATGGGTTTTTTAATTTTCTCTTCAAACACATCATGTCCTAATTCAAGATAAAGTTCATAAAGATCTCTAGTTTTTTTGTTGTTTTCCATTAAGCCTAACTAGTGAAAATAAAAACAAGTACAGAGCTAGACATGATAACAAAATAAATTAAATGCAAGTAACTAATTTTTTTTGTGTTTTGATATAGAACAAGTAAATAAGACAATAACTAAAGTAAAACTA